>NW_028244458.1:0-229184 GCF_964263255.1 Lissotriton vulgaris | reverse complement strand
CACCATTTTAATCAAATGTACTCTTCCATAGAATGAAAGAGGTAGATTTTTCCATCTGATAAGTGTTTTTTCAATTTCCTTTCCTACCCTTTCTAAATTGTTCTGAGGGATTTCCTCCAATGAATTGATAATGTCTATTCCAATATACCTGATCTCTCTTTGTACCCTTCTATTCCAGTCTGGGATGGTCGAACATAGAGTCCCGTTTTTTTTGTCATTTACCAGAAACCCCGAGAATGCCCCGAACTCTTTAGATAATAGTTCCACCCTGGGCATCGTTGAAGCAAAGTCTACTGTGTAGATGATAAGATCATCAGCATATAATGCGATTTTCTTATTATATGCACCTGCACAAAAAGCAATGACCTGTTCAGTCTGATGACCCGTTCAGTCTGACGAAGCATTTGGGCAATTGGTTCAATATAGATTTCGAATAGTAGTGGTGAGATAGGGCACCCTGTTGCATCCCTCTGGAAATCGGGAAGCTCCTAATAAGGGTGCATTAAGAAGGATCCTAGCTGTTGTTCAATGATATAAGGCTTTTAATGTTGTTACAAAGCGTGACCCAAACCACATAGCCTCCAATACTTCCCAAAGATAATTCCAACATCCACGATCAAAAGCCTTGGCAGGATCCAACGTAATTACCGCCAAGGGGGCCGCCCTTGATGTTGCTAGGTCGATACTACCTATTAGCTGCTGAGTCAAGTCGTGGATCTGCCCCCCAGGGATAAGTTCCTTTTGATCCGCATGGATAAGCTGAGGGGTTAATTTAGACAGCTTGCCTGCTAAAATGCTAACAAAGATTTTATAGTCTGCATTTAGCAGGGATATCGGTTGATATGACTCCCGGGGTCTATTGCTGGTTTTAAAATCAAAACTATGGAAGCCTCTCTCCATGATTTCGTGATGTGTGTCTCCTTCAGATATACCATATTAAACAGGGTTTCCCAGACAGGAAGAACGTCCTCTATTATAATTTTGTATACTTCTGAGGGGATGATATCTAGGCCAGCAGCCTTCCCATTCTTAGCTCTTTTTATTGCCCAGCTAATTTCCACCTGAGTGATTGCAGCTTCCATCTTCTGTTCCCCTTCACCATTCACTGTAGGGAGACCAAGTGTCCTTATACAACTTTTAAGATTTTGGGGCTCAGGGTTAACATCTTCCTTATAGAGCTGTGTAGAGAGTGCCACTACCTGCTCCTGCCGATCCTGCTGGGACTCCCGCCCGCCTGCTCCTGCCGCCACTGCCCTCCCTGCACCCGAGCGACCCAGCCACAGCTGAGCCGCCCGGCCGCCAGTTTTTCCCGCCGCTGACCCCCTGCGGCCCCGCCCACCACCAGCCCATTGGCCGCCCCGCTCCCGCCAACCCAGCTGACCCGCCCTCCCGTCCCCCTACTTATGACGCCCCCAGAGCGACCGTGCAGCGGACGTGCGCAGCGGGAGCGCCGACTGAGCGCCGAAGGTGAGCCAAAGGTAAGCCCGTCTGCACCCGTCCGCGCCTGGAGCGCCCCCAGTGCCAGGACCCCTGGCTCCCGCAGACACCAGCCCACCCGCCGGACCTACGACGCCACCGAACTCTACGCACTCAACGCCGGTCGAATCCCGGGCTGCTATCGAGCCACCCCGAGACGCACCCACGGATCCTTCTGCTGCCACTCCTGCAAGTTCACCTGCATCCGGACCTGCACTACACCAGCACCGACCAAGCCGAGCACCAGCAGCAACCACCTCAAGTGCATCCTGCTCAACACCCGCTCCATTCACAGACACGCCGTCGAGCTCTGGAACCTGCTCGACACCATAACCCCCAGACGTCGCCTTCCTCACGGAAACCTGGATGAACGCCTCCTCAGCGCCCGACATCGCCATCGCCATCCCGGACGGCTACAAGATCATCCGGAGGGACCGCGTCAACCAGACAGGTAGGCATCGCCATCATCCACAGGAACACCATCCGCATCACGAGCAACACCGACGACACCCTCGCACCCGCCGAACACCTGCACTTCCAGATCCACATCAACCCCAAGACCACCCTCAGAGGCATCCTCATCTACAGACCCGCGGGACCACGCACACAATTCAGCGAAAACATCGCCGACTTCATCACCCCGCACGCCCTCCTCTCCGCTGACTACATCCTCCTCGGGGACCTCAACTTCCACCTGGAGAACAACAACGACCGCAACACCACCACCCTGCTGGACAACCTCGCCAACCTCGGTCTCAAGCAGCTGGTGACCACCCGCACCCACTACGCCGGACACACACTCGACCCCGTGTTCTCATCCAGCAAGGACATCACCTTCAGCCACGCCACCGGACTCCACTGGACGGACCACAGCTGCGTCCACTTCAGCTTCAGAAGGACCACGATCCACCACCACCAGCAACAGGTTGCACGCAGAAGCTGGAACAAGATCACAGCCGACCAGCTCGCGACTTCCCTGAGCATGAACCCTCCCACCAGCGCAACGAACCCAAGCCAGGTGGCCACCAACCTCGCGAAGTGGATCAACAACTGCGCAGACGACCTCGCCCCTCGCCCCTCTGAAGACCCCGCCTAGCAGACCCGGCAGCAAGAAAGCCCCATAGTTCACCGACGAACTCAAGAGCTCCAAGAAGAACTGCCGAGCACTCGAGAAAGCCTGGCGCAGAGACCCAACACCGAACAACATGACTGCCCTCAAGCTCGCCACACGAAAACACCACCAACTGATCCACGCCACCAAGAAAACTGCATTCAAGGAACGACTGGACAACAACGCACACAACAGCAAGGAACTCTTCAACCTCGTTAAAGAGCTCTCCAACCCCAACGCCGGAAACAAGGACATCACCCCTTCGCAAGACCTCTGCAACTCCCTCGCCTCCTACTTCCACAACAAGATCGCGGACAACAGCTTCAGCACTCAAGCGACGCACGCCACGACTGAACCACTGCCCCCCACCACCACCCTCAGCGCCTGGACCCCGATCAGCACCGAAGACACCATCCGCACGATGAACTCCATCCACTCCGGATCTCCGACCGACCCCTGCCCTCACCATGTCTTCAACAAGGCCGATGCTGTCATCGCACCCCACCTGCAGGACATCATCAACACCTCCTTCAACACCGCTACCTTCCCGGAGAGCTGGAAGCACGCCGAACTCAGCACTCTACTAAAGAAGCCATCAGCCAACCCCACCGACCTCAAGAACTACCGCCCCATCTCGCTGCTCCCGTTTCCTGCAAAAGTCAATGAAAAGATCGTCAACAAGCAGCTGGCCGCCTTCTTCGAGACGAATGGATCCCTCGACCTCTCGCAGTCTGACTTCCGGGCCAACCACAGCACTGAGACCGCCCTGATCGCAGCCACCGATGACATCCGAGCCCTGCTCGACAACGGAGAAACAGCGGCCCTCATCCTCCTAGACCTCTCCGCGGCCTTCGACACTGTCTGCCACCGTACCCTAGTGCGGCGCCTCTGCAACGTCGGAATCCAGGAGAAGGCACTGGAATGGATCATCTCGTTCCTCGCCGGAAGGACACGGAGAGTCCGCCTCCCCCCGTTCAGATCAGAAGCCACCGAAGTCATCTGCGGCGTTCCTCAAGGCTCCTCGCTCAGCCCAACCCTCTTCAACGTCTACATGAGCCCCCTCGCAGCCATCGCACGCCAACACAACCTCAACATCATCTCCTACGCCGATGACACCCAGCTGATCCTCTCCCTCACCAACGACCCCGCCACCGCCAGAGCCAACCTACACGAAGGGATGACAGACGTAGCCAAGTGGATGATGAACAGCCGCCTGAAGCTGAACTCGGACAAGACTGAAGTCCTCATCCTGGGATCTTCACCCTCCGCCTGGGACGACTCCTGGTGGCCCCCCGCCCTGGGCAGCGCGGCCAAACCAACAGACCACGCACGCAACCTGGGCTTCATCCTGGACTCCTCCCTCTCCATGACCAGACAAGTCAACGCCGTCTCCTCGTCGTGCTTCCACATTCTGCGCATGCTACGTAAGATCTTCCGGTGGATCCCCACCGAGACCAGGAAGACGGTCACCCAGGCCCTCGTCACCAGCTGTCTGGACTACGGCAACTCCCTCTACGCCGGAACCACCGCCAAACTCCAGAAGAGACTCCAGCGGATTCAGAACGCCTCAGCACGACTCATCCTAGACATCCCCCGTCGCAGCCACATCTCCGGACACCTGAGAGATCTGCACTGGCTCCCAGTCAACAAGAGAATCACCTTCCGTCTCCTCACCCACTCACACAAAGCCCTACACAACCAAGGCCAAGGATACCTCAACAGCCGCCTCAACTTCTACGCTCCCACACGCCAGCTTTGATCGACCGGCCACGCCCTAGCCTGGCAGGTACCTCTGCGAACATTTCTAAGAATTACCTGTTAGAGCCTAGATGGCAATATAATAGAATTCCTGAGAAGGTGTAGGTGGGGACATATATATAGTAACTGTCAAACTGTCACAACCAGGAAGAGACAAGGTTCACTAAAGCACCTGTAGTCTGTTTCAAGAATGATACCTATTTCCCCACCCATCATATTTGGTCGATCTTTCCTACAGATGTAATACGAGGCAGGGCTTGCACAAGGTCTGGCACTGAGTCAACACGAAGCCAGGTTTCCATGAGAAAAATAGCATCTGGTTATTTCTCTTGCAAACATGAATAAATATCCAGTTTGTGACAGGGAAGTGACCTGCAATTGATTAAAAACAGCTGTCAATTATGTTTCGTGGTAAGCATGGTTCTAGGCTCATTTATCCCTGATAGGGACTCTAGGCAGTATTTGCAATGTGTTTACCCTTTCCTTATATCAACAGAGTGCAGGCAGTTGTTCTTACAGGTACCTTGAAGGGCAAGGAGCTAAGTAGCAGAATATTTTAGCTTACAAGTATGTGTTGAGCCAGGGTTCCTGGCCCCTTTGTGTGGTCGAACACAGACGGGCTTGCCTTAGGTGCACTTTGGGTGTGCTAGGGGTACGCCCGCTGCACATCTGCACCCCAGGCTTCGTTTCATAATGAGGCTCATTATGTTGACTGGAGTCTTAACAAAAATGGCGTCTCCCAACATCTCTTTCCTTGCATCACACCACCTTCACTGTTCTAGAGTGAAGTCTAATTTAAAAGGCAAGCAGCATTAAAACCATTAAAACCCCACAGAATTAGAACAAGATGCAATGCAGTGATAAGTGCAAAAGGATGATCAGCAACAGGTTAAAAGTTATTAAAAGGCAATTTCATAAAATTTCAAACAATTTCAAAAAGAAACTTTGCTTTCTTAATCTTAAACCGTTTTTAGTATGAAGAGGGTGATAGAGTATCCTGTTTGCCTGCTTTTGAGGGTGTATGTAACAACATTATATCTGCCCTATTACAGCATGGCACAACATTTCCCACTCTGGTGTGACTCACACGTAGTGACGCATGGGTTTACTGACACAATATTGAAACCATAAATAATATGATACCAAAATATTTTGTCAAAAATTTTGATCACAAAAATATTGTTTTTCTGTACATATAATGGTAAATTAAAAAAATTCGAAAAAAATCTAGTTGTACACTACTATCGAATAACGTGTCCAACAATGTTTTTTTACTATATATGTAGTTTAACTAAGTAAAACATTTAATATTTTAACATATAACATTAATATAATGTAAATTCAATATGTTTAAATATTTGAAATATATGTATAGACATTTACTAACATACATACATATCAAAGTGTGTATGTAAATATATAATATATATACATATATTTACATACACATAAAATCAAAACAACTAACAAACAACATTAATCTATTTTAATCATACATAAAAATGTGTTTTACTAAATATATCCAAAAATATATAAATGTATATATATATAAAAACTATTAATTGAAATACACACACATGATGATAATATATTTAAACAATTCTACTAAAACAATTAACTATATAAATAATAAATATACTATTCCCACTCCAATTTATACAACAGTAGAGAAAGTATTAAACTTAGGAGGTATAAAATGTACTATTCCCACTCCAGTCAGAGCAACAGTAGGGAAAGTGTTTGACTCAGGAGAGTTTAAATTTACTATTCCCACTCCCATCTGTGCAACAGTAGGGAAAGCGATGAACTCAGGAGGGGTACAATTTATTTTTCTCACTCCAGTCTGTGCAACAGTAGGGAAAGCGTTGGACTCAGGAGGGGTAATATTTGTTATTCCTACTCCAGTCGGTGCAACAGTAGAGAGAGAGAAGTCCACTTCAAACAAATAACACATTTTAGCAACTCTATTAAATAACAAAAAATACAAATATTTAAATTGTAATATTATATGTCTAAATTTTAACAACAAATACACAAGTTATAATAAATATAAAAAAAGTTTATATTAATTTCATTAAAATATCACACTATGGCCTCAATTACAATGGCGGTTGGTCGGACAGCTGCCCGTTATTGCAACAGTCAGGAGACAGTCCAACAAGCATGAGGTTTTTGACCGCCACATTTCAATGCAACCACCGGGCTGGCGGTCACAGAGGTGTTGGAACCACGGTGGTGGCATATTGCAGGCCATTGTAAAGGGCCGCAGAAAATGCTGCTACAGTGCAGCACCTCCTTCACATCCATGCACTGTGTTGTGCATGGCACACAAAGCACAGAGATGAGTGGGGGCACTATATTTGCCATCAGTGCCACTTTTCAGTGGCCCATAAGAGGAAGGGGCCCTGTTTATGGCCCCCAAAATCTCTTTCTGGCAACAGTTTTATGGTAGTGTTCCCACCATGAAAAGACTGTCAGAAAGGGATATCTAAATCCCGATGGCGGTCCCTGCCTCGGCACTGCCGCCATTGTTGGATACTGGTATCATCAATGACCAGTTGGGATCTATGACCCTGACGGAGGTGGCATTATTTCGTCCGACTGAATAGGGTCTGACCGCCAGCATTGTAATGGGCCAGTTGGACTGATGGGCTGTCGGCGATCGGACCGCAGCTGACAGCCTGACAGAGTATGGTCCAACCACCATCGTGATTAGGCCCTACAGTCTCACAATCATAACAGCCAACACACACCTAAAATATAACTTAACAAATATGCTAATTTCACAATTTACATTATCGATTAAATAATTAATAGCAAATTTATAATGAATTTTCAAAAATGATTTCTTAATTAACTTACCACTCTGTACCCTTAAGAACACAACAACCCACACCTAAAATATAGCTTAAAAATTATAATTACACAATTTACATAATTAATTATCAAATAAACAATTAAAATTAATTAACAGATAATTAATTAATTACTTTACTCAAACTTCCACCCTTCAACCCTACAAACACAACAACCTGCACCCGAAATATAACTTAAAAAAATATCTTAATTACAAAATTGATAAAATTAATCAATTAAGTAATTATTCATAATTAACATTTATTAATAGTTAATTTTAATTAATGTAACTTCACACCCACACATAAAACATTACTTACAAAATAAAATAGTTGTACTATATACATAATTAATTATCAATTAAATAATTAATAACAAATACAGATAAATATTAATTTATTATAATGAATTCACTTCCCACCCAGTTCCCCTTCAAACCCCACTACCCGCACCTAAATCATAACTTAAAAAATAAAATACATACACAATTTGCATAATTAATTATCAATTAAATCAATAATAATAATAAAAAATTAATTATTAAATAATTATAATTAATTTACTTCCCACGCTGCACTTATACAGACCCCTCAACCTGCTAAACAATTGAATAACATTTATAAACAACTTATAGTTTTCAAACTATATTAAAAAACATTAACAATAATTATACAAACAATTTATAATATATACAATTAAAACATATACAAAAATACATACAAATATTTTAAAAATAATATTATCAACAACAAGATTGTTGTAAACGATATTAAAAACAGTCTTTTTTAACATCAATAATAACCCCTTGCGCGCTAGCGGTTTTCCCGCTGTGTGCTGGGTTTTTCAAAAACCCGCGTTACATGACGAGCTCAGCTCGTCATCAGCATACGAGCGCCATAGCTGATGACGAGCTGAGCTCGTCATCAGCATCGAAGGGGTTAACAACATAGACATATTTCTGTAAAGGACATTAATAACAGATGTTGTTAACATTACTTACCTTAGAAAATCGATATTCTTGTCAACGGTATTCCGGCATCACATTATTCCCGGATCACAAAATAAAAAATCCTATATTTCTGCAACACAATATTTTTACTCTATATGTTGTCTGAATTCCGACATTGTCGACGGTTACACAAATGTGTACTATCTAGACCCATGGATCCCGAGGAAGTCACTTCTTCTTATTTGCTTTACAAATTAGCAATGAGAAGAAGGAAAGCTGAGGTTAACAATGAAGACTGGTACTTGCAGCTAATAAATGAAATCATAAGTTCTATTGAGCTACAGTAAAGTCTATTAAGATATTAAGATAACTAGCTGTTATGTATCTTTGATCAGCTGTTATAATATTGCTGCACAGTTATCCTGAGCTAGAAATTAAACATGCTTTTAATCTAGATGAAGTATCTGCTGTAATTCGTCAGAGGCCCACTGGCAAAGCACCTGGTACCTATGGAGTGAAAATTGATTTCGTATAATGTAACCTAGAATTGTGGGACCAACTCCTGACCGATATTTTTAACAACCTTGAATATAAGCAGTTACCCAGCTTATTTATTTTCAACATCTATTATTGTCCACATATTTAATAAGGGTGATTGCAATGAGCCAAAATGTTATCTCAGCCCATCTCACTCATTGATATATCAGTCAAGATCATTGATAAAATAGTATATAATGGAATGTTAGGTAGGGCAGCAAATAACAACATCCTAAACCCGTTTCAATCGGGCTTTAGAGAGCAGCTGGGTACAATGGAAGAGTGCTTAAAATTTAACCTCATTATTGAAAAATATACTATTGATAAGCACCATTGCTAAGCACTGTCCATTGCACCTCGCATTTATGGATCTACCTTTTGATAATGTAAATCACACCAAAGTATGGCTAACCTTGCTTGAGTTTGGACTAGAGTTGGCCATGTTACACTTTCTATAAGTACCTCATGAGAACCTTTTGACCGGGTAAAATCTGGATCTTATGAGGAGCTTTCCAACTCATTTTATCTGCTGCAGGGCATGCATCATGGCTGTGCCCTTACACCCCTTCTTCTTGTTTTATATAGCAGTAAGCGGAACCTTTTTTAAGGAATACTTGTCTTGATGTCACTAAGTTTAACAGTGCTCTGATCTCAGCTCTCCTATTCGCAGAAGACGCTATGCTAATGGCTCGCACACCTAAGGGCTTGTGCTGCCTCATCTGTGCTTTTACATTGTTTATGGCTGACCTCAACTTAGTAACAGATTTTATTAAATCCTACTTAATGGCCTGTGGCCCAAATGACTTGAGTGTGTGCACATTTGCCATCAACAACAGCAGATTAGAAAGGGTAAAAGGTTTTTCCTATTTAGGGGCCTCTTTTGACTCTTTCCGAACATGAGCTACTAATATTTCAAATTTTTGTCTGAAATTTAGATAATCTTTGGGTGTTCTTCATAACTTACTTTGGCCTTTGCGTGGAAAATCGATTTTAGTGCTCCTTGAAATCTACAAAACTTAGTAATCAACCATAGCCTTGTCTGGTGCAGGGGTATGGGGCTATGTTACTTGTTCCCTTTTACAGGTGGATGAAAATAGTTTCATCAGGTGCCTCCCCTCTGTCCCTTCTTCTATATTTCACTTTATATGGTACGAGTAACTAGGGTTTCCCTACGTATGAGATATTTTTTAAGAGGGGCCCGATTTCCCTGAGGATATAGACCTACTTAATTCCAAAGTGACTTTGAACCACTATATATGTATAGGAAGTGCCTCTCATGTAATAAAGCACTCAAGATTCCATTGCTTTCTTATGTCCTCTAAATCCTTTTTAGGCTAGGTTGAACGTCTCTCTTTGATACTCCGACCTTAATGTGCAGAGGATAAAAAGTAATTTCAACAAACATTTCTGGAAAGACGGCAGCTTTTCAATGAAGATGTTGAGTTTGGGAAATACAATACCGGCTTATGTTCCATTAAAAACTGTATTGATTTGGAGCCCTGTCAGCCTATGTATCCAGTCAGTGGGAAAAGGCTTTACTCTTCTGTTTTAGAGCTGGTGCTATTAGACATTTTCTCTGTTTTTCTTTAGTGCAATACAGCAGCTTCACTTGTTTATTTGTCAGTGTGACGGTGTGTTGAATCAGTCCCTACTGCGTTTTACTTAAAAAAGAAATTACATCACTTTTGCAAAACAAAATTTAAGAGGTCATTACGATGTTGGGTGGAATCACTTCCGCCTGACTATGCAATCAGTCATGGGACTGACCGCCAGTCGGTCAATGGTCCTGACCGCCTCATTAGGATGCGACCAAACACTGTTCAATTGCATTCCTACATTTTACTATGGCAGCATGCATTCCGGCCATGTGCTGGCCATAATGCATGCTCCCATACTGAAATGGGTGGTGTGGTTCATCTCTGAACCCCATGGCAGGCACCTCAAGGTGCCAGCCACAAGGTGCAGGGATCAACAGCGGAGCACGATAGGTGCCAATCCGACATGGTTTACATGTCGAACCGACCAGCATGAAAACATAACAGAAACACTCATCGTAATCTCAAGGGTGGAAAGGGCCGCCCTTGAGATTACAGGCTGGATTCAAACTGGCAGACGGGTTAGGAGCCAGCCGGAATACCCGGCCAGTTTCCTTTCCAACCGCCTCCAATCATAATGAGGCGGTCGGAGAGGACACTTAGTGGCCCATTACGATGCAGCTGTAAAGGCTCTGACCACAGGTTGGAGCCCTTACGAGCTGCATCATAATCATCCCCTTTTCATCACTTTTAAAAAAACAAAAATTTACAAATGATATAGTAGCCGTATGTTTTTGGCTATTGGTGGATGAAGATGTGTGTTTCAAGGTGGTATTCTTCTTCAAATCAGTGGTTGCCTGTCAGAACACAATGTTCAATACCTATTGAGATCTATTTCAAATGATCATATTATGAATATAAATATTTGTCATGGTTCAGTGACTTAATATCGAGTGACATAATATAGAATGCCCAAAGTACTAAAATATCGAATCCAAAAGATAGAACGTTAAACTATAGTTAACTAAAATATCAAATTTTTTAAATGTATTAAAAATATATATAAAAGTAATTAAATAGTCTAATAGTAGGGAAAGCATTGGATTGCGTAGGGGTAAAAATTACTATTCCCACTCCAAAGAGTGCAGCAGTAGGGAAAGCGTTGGATAGCGGGGGGTAAAAAATACTATTCCCACTCCAGAGAGTGCAACAGTAGGGAAAGCATTGGATAGCATAGGGGTAAACATTTCTATTCCCACTCCAGTGAGTGCAACAGTAGGGAAAGCATGGAATAGCGTAGGGGTAAAAATTACTATTACCACTCCAGTGAGTGCATCAGTAGTGAAAGAGTTGGATAGCTGTAGGGTAAAAATTACTATTCCCACTCCAGAGAGTGCAACAGTAGGGAACGCGTTGGATAGCAGGAGGGTAACAATTACTATTCCCACTCCAGTGAGTGCAACAGTAGGGAAAGCGTTGAATGGTGTAGGGGTAAAAAGCACAATTCCCACTCCAGAGAGTGCAACAGTAGCGAAAGCATTGGATAGCGTAGGGGTAAACATTTCTAATCCCACTCCAGTGAGTGCAACTGTAGAAAAAGCATGGGATAGCGTAGGGGTAAAAATGACTATTACCACTCCAGTGAGTGCAACATGAGAGAAAACGTTGGATAACGTAGGGGTAAAAACTACTGTTCCCACTCCAAAGAGTGCAACAGTAGTGAAAGAGTTGGATAGCGGTAGGGTAAAAATGGCTATTCCCACTCCAGAGAGTGCAACAGTAGGGAACGCGTTGGATAGCAGGAGGGTAAAAATTACTATTCCCACTCCAGTGAGTGCAACAGTAGGGAAAGCATTGGCTAGTGTAGGGGTAAACATTTCTAATCCCACTCCAGTGAGTGCAACAGTAGGGAAAGCATGGGATAGCGTAGGGGTAAAAATTACTATTCCAACTCCAGTGAGTGCAACAGTAGGGAAAACGTTGGATAATGTAGGGGTAAAAACTACTATTCCCACTCCAAAGAGTGCAACAGTAGTGAAAGAGTTGGATAGCGGTAGGGCAAAATAACTATTCCCACTCCAGAAAGTGCAACATTAGGGAACACGTTGGATAGCAGGAGGGTAAAAATTATTATTCCCACTCCAGTGAGTGCAACAGTAGGGAAAGCGTTGGATAGTGTAGGGGTAAAAATTACTATTCCCACTCCAGTGAGTGCAACAGTAGGGAAAGCGTTGGATAGCATAGGGGTTAAAATTACTATTCCCACTCCAGAGAGTGCAATAGTAGGGAAAGCGTTAGATAGCGCGGGGTAACAATTACTATTGCTACTCCAGAGAGTGCAATAGTAGGGAAAGTGTTGGATAGCGTAGGGGTAAAAATTACTATTCCCACTCCAGAGAGTGCAAAAGTAGGGAACGCGTTGGAAAGCAGGAGGGTAACAATTACTATTCCCACTCCAGTGAGTGCAACAGTAGGGAAAGCGTTGGATAGTGTAGGGGTAAAAATCACAATTCCCACTCCAGAGAGTGCAACAGTAGCGAAAGCATTGGATAGAGTAGGGGTAAACATTTCTAATCCCACTCCAGTGAGTGCAACAGTAGGAAAAGCATGGGATAGCGTAGGGGTAAAAATTACTATTACCACTCCAGTGAGTGCAACATGAGAGAAAACGTTGGATAACGTAGGGGTAAAAACTACTATTCCCACTCCAAAGAGTGCAACAGTAGTGAAAGAGTTGGATAGCGGTAGGGTAAAAATGGCTATTCCCACTCCAGAGAGTGCAACAGTAGGGAACACGTTGGATAGCAGGAGGGTAACAATTACTATTCCCACTCCAGTGAGTGCAACAGTAGGGAAAGCGTTGGATAGTGTAGGGGTAAAAATTACTATTCCCACTCCAGTGAGTGCAACAGTAGGGAAAACGTTGGATAATGTAGGGGTAAAAACTACTATTCCCACTCCAAAGAGTGCAACAGTAGGGAAAGAGTTGGATTGCGGTAGGGCAAAATTACTATTCCCACTCCAGAAAGTGCAACATTAGGGAACACGTTGGATAGCAGGAGGGTAAAAATTACTATTCCCACTCCAGTGAGTGCAACAGTAGGGAAAGTGTTGGATACCGTAGGGGTAAAAATTACTATTCCCACTCCAGTGAGTGCAACAGTAGGGAAAGCGTTGGATAGCATAGGGGTTAAAATTACTTTTCCCACTCCAGAGAGTGCAATAGTAGGGAAAGCGTTGGATAGCGCGGGGTAACAATTACTATTCCTACTCCAGAGAGTGCAACAGTAGGGAAAGTGTTGGATAGCGTAGGGGTAAACATTACTATTCCCACTCCGGAGAGTGCAATAGTAGTGAAAGTAATGATTTAATATTACAATTAAATTAAATTATACCAATAAAAAAATATTTAAAAATAATTACCAATTAATTCAAAATATTTACCAATTAAATTAATTAATGAAAATTAATAAAAATGAATTGCCAATTAATAATTAATTATCAATTAATTATCAATAAATATAAATAAAAATAAATATCAACTTTATTACAATTAAATTACTTCCCACCCTATTACTCTATAAACCCCCAAGCCGCTCCAAATAATAAATAATACAATTAACATAATTATCAATTAATAAAAATGAATTACCAATTAATAAAAATTAATTACCAATTATTCATTTTCAATCAATTAAATATCAATACAAATAATTTTAATACTATAATTAAATTACTGCCCATCCTATTCCCCTATAAACCCACAACCCGCTACGGAATTAAATTACGCAAAAATGAAATTACATAACATTCATTACTTTAAAAAAATTAAACATACATTACAAAATTAATACATAATTTTAACAAATATACTACCATACATAATACTAAAAAAAAAAAAATATTATGTTATGGAAATCGATATTTTAAATTTGATATTATGGAAATCGATATTTCCTACCCCAAATTTGATATCCTGACTAACTATATTTTTGTAATTCAATATTATGTTCTATCTATATTTTGGAGTCGATATTCTGTCCAGTCTATATTTTGGATTCTCAATTTTGGTCGTTTACCAGTTTCAACAAGAGGCCAGCCTCTGGTCTTCAGAGATGGCATTCATATATACAGAATGTGTGAGGTTCGGTGCTTGTTGCGCCTGCATTACTTACAACTCCCAGGATGCAACAGGAAAGAAGGCGGATCAGAAGTCATTTAAGGAGGCGATGTGCGCAATCCCACGTGCGTAATCGTGGATTTGAACCTGTCCAATCAGCTTCCCAGCAACTCGGACGGAGACTCCCAGCTTTTGGAGTTGGCAAGCTTTGGGGATTTCACACGGTTCCAGAAGTTAGCTGCCGAACATTTCCGTGTGTTCGTTCGTTGTGTTAGGCGAGAGGAGGAATATTTCAACCGGCTCCCGTCTATGGTTACGGAATTCTCATAATCGGGCGCTCCCTGCGGCATTTCCAGTCGGTATGTGAAAGAGAACGTTCTTTCGGAGTTTTGGCAATCTCTGCGCTACAAGGTAGGAGCAGCAGTTTGGTGTACTTAAAGGAAGCGGTTAAGTTCTGATTTCTTCTGGGAGCCGCTACCGCCTTTGTTCGTTTTTTCTTTCATGGAAATGCTTTTTTCCGATTAGCCTCTAAGACAATCACGTTCACACGGAGGGAAACACAGATCATTTCACAGATTCCCTGCCATTCGATAGTTTCCATCAGGATTTGGCATAAACGGGAAGAATGACATTGAGACCTTTTTGTTTCTATTCATGTTTCTAAGTAATGAGCCTGGATTAACCATTGGAGAGTTCCTTTTGTACTTTATTGGAAAAACAGCATAAACTGAGAGGGTGAATTATCGAACCTGGTGCATCTATAATTAGGATTCATTTGTTTCCACTTATGGCTTCAATGGATTACAAACAGGTGTGTAGGGAACCAGGTGTGTTCTTTGTTTTAGGGTTAAGGGACCCTCATATGATTAACGCTGGTATGTTCCTTTTATCTATTCTGATATCAGGCATGATGTAATGCCAAGTGGTCTGGAGGAAGACAGAAGTGGCGTGTGTTGTTTTAACGTCACAGGTAATTGGAAACACTTAGTGGGACTCAACAGAGTGTAGTGTTGAATGCTTCTGTTATTTAATGGTGTGTATTTGTATTACCGGTTCTACTCCACGCTGTTCCCTTCCTACCCTTCCCTCACTTGATCGTTCTAATACTCTGTGCATTTATTGTTGGAGTTTGGGGAGGTCAAGGGGTGGAACCCTTGTTGCATCACCCAAATCCTGAGGAGCACGCATCTTGGGACAGGAACGTCACAGAATTACAGCGCCACGATATCTTGCTCCTCCCGGTTCGGGTGCTGTAACAATACCACACCATGGAGGAAGTACTCAAAGCGCTAACAGCGGTTCTACAGGAACTGGCGGCCTCCAGGGCAGAAACCGCTGCGCTACGAGAGAGAGTAGAAAAATAACCAGAAACCCCTTTGATGTGGCCACAGGGAATCCTCAGATACATGTCACTGTCCCCCCTCCCATACCCTTGGCAAGCCCCGAAAGATACGAAGGGGACCCACATAAGATACAAGTGTTCATCGCACAGATTATGATGCATTTTTCCTGTAAGCCTTCATCATTCCTGAGTAATCATTCCTGAGTGGTATTCGATATCTCATGTCTGGTGGGAGACGCGGCGAATTGGGCAGTGCCTCTAGTTAGGAATAACAACCCCATATTGTCAGATTGGGACAAGTTCAAGACACCTTTAGAAGGAGTCGTCAATAGACGAACCACAACCTTTAGCGCAGACAAAGAACTCCTGGAGTTGAGGCAAGGGAGGAGCGAATTGGTGATGTATTTGACATCCTTCAACTGACTAGTGGCTGAAGCAGCAAGGCCAGAAGAAAAGAGAATGTCTCTCTTTTACCAAGGCCTCTGCGACGAGTTGAAGGATATCATAGCTAGGATCGACCCTCAACCCAGTTCTTGTACTGAGCTCAGTCTTTCATTGATAGAGGAGGGATAGCGGATAGAGGAGGGAATAGATATAAAGGAGAGAGAGCTGGGTATAGACCAGATCGAGGCCCCAGACAGGAGTCGGTTAGCCACAAAACTGCCTCTGAGCCCATGGAAGTAGATGCAATCTGTGCACAACTGTCACGTCTTGAGAGGGAGAGCAGACGATCAGCATGCATTACGGTAAAAAAGGACACTCTGTCCCGGACTGTCCTTTGAGGCCCAAGAAACTCGGAGGAACGTACAAGAATCAGAAATTCCTGGCTTCCACTGCAAACTCCAATCCCATTGGTGTTTCTACTGTCCCGTCAGAGCAGACAGCAGACAAGGAATGGAGTACCCGTTCCTTGGCCACCATACATCTAAGGGACACTGAATCGCATATAGTGCTTTCAATGTGTTTGGAATTCGATCAGCATGTTGTTGTATAGCATTTTAGGACCCTAGTGTAATTTTCCCGATTCATGCCCATATATAGGTATAAATCACCATATCCTTATGTAGGCATAGAAATCATAACCATATTTTGACATAGCTCATGCAGTCCAAATAAGGCATGGCTACTTCTACTAGTTCCGAAAATCCACAACGATTTCTTGGAAAACTGGGCTTCAGCAGCTAGGGACTTCCCATTGATTGAATATTGATTTGTCCAAGAACTCATGGAGTTTTCAAAGAACTGAGACTCTTTGATGACGTTATTATGTCCACCTTTACGTCAAACTTGGCACCTTCAAGGTATAAATATGGTTGTTGGGAAATCGAGTCCTGAGATTGACCTCCTTCATTCTTAACCAAGGTACGGTGCAGATTAGACCCTAAGAGAAATCTTGGATAGATTCTTGGCAAAGAATACTAAATTTGTGCCATCACTTACTTCTTCCCTTGTACTAGACTTAGGTTAGGTACATCGGGGTAGGAGTATTTTAGAAGAACCAGTTGAGTACTTTTTAGCCTTTGTAATTTATGTATAAATGTATCTATGGTATAGGAACCATACAATGCTCTTACAGTATTATTTTATTCTACTCTTCTTACTGTACGCATTAAACTTTGCAACCAGTATTACAATTGTAGCAGTTCATTTCTTCTGTATGAGAAAGAAGACTGTTCAATAAATACTTTTATTGAAAACACCCATCTCTCTATTTCTCTGCACCTCTGGTGAAATGAAGCATGCACAAATGTCTGAGTAATATCTATCTATTGTTTCCACAACTCTGAAGATCAGTTTTATCTTGGGGGAAAAAATTTGTCATGTTTATGCGATTGTCAGAAACTAAATCCCTTCTTGTGAATTCGAGAAAGTTTCTAGTGACCTCTGAGCTAGCTGGCACTCACAATTAAGTTTAATATATTCGATAGCGACCTAGTAGACATAAGTCCTACGCCGCATCTAAAGGATATATTATTTCAATGCGCAGAGCCTATTTTGAATATAGGAACTACACTACATGGCGCTCAACATTTGGTAAGGCACTAATTTAACGGTAGATACTAGAGTAACTCAGTCGTGCTTTTCACAGAGACCCCTTTTTCCCATAAAATACTCCAATAGACGTCTGGAGTGGGTTAAAGGATAAAATATCTGCCATAACCGAGTAGGACGTAAATCCTATTTATTAGTTTTTGGTTTGTTCAACGTTGAAGGATACAGTGTTATAAAATATTGTGCATCTTTATTTCCTTGAAACTTGCTCTGCAAGACTTTCAACAAAATGTCGAATAGTGACGAAGAAGACAGTAGAGATGCAGTAAATGCAAACCAACCAGGTCTTGACGTTACAGGTTTTCAACAAGAAGACGCGGATGCAATAATCATCCCGGAAAATGTAACGAAAACCATAGCTATAAAACTCATAGAAAATGGCCTATCAGCAAGAGTTGGTAGGGTAATTGTTGTCATAGAGGCACATGAATATCGGCAGACAGAGTTATTCTATTCATGGATTATCTTTCCGCAAGCGAATCCAACAACACATGTGTTCCACTTCTATAAACTAGAGGAACATCCAGCGTAATATGTTCCTTTTGAGGACATTGAAATTCCACTAGTTTACAAAGAGCATCTGCTCTGGTTTAAAGGTGCCCTACAACATCAAAATCACATTACCAGGCTCAGTCCACTAGGTAGACCAGGAGCAACATGGCCGGTACTAGCCAGTTATACACCACTTCCTGCCATTGAACAAATGACAGGTCCAGAACTATTAGCTCAGCTAAAACAATTGATTAAAATCCATAGACAACTGGTACAATATGTCATGAGGACTCTTAACAGTCCAACCGGCTATAAGAATTCCACAGCACACCCCTCATCAGGGGAACACAAACAAAATAACACCACAGACCATACAATCAGTCATTGGTAAATTACCCACAAAAAGGGAATAAATTCCATTCTGGTTAGCTCAAAAAATTGCTCAGATTGAGGCAGTATTTCCTGATAGTACACCTCATGAGAAACACAGGATTCTAACAATCTGTTTACCAATCGGGATTGCACCACACCTGGAGGACTGTGACACTTGGGGTACAGTCTTTGCTGCTACACAGAAATTCATGGTGTACCATCTATAGCGGTAATACCAGACGTCCTGAAACAGATTCAAAATGAATCTGGGGCAGAGCCTGCTTTAAATCTCAGTATGAAGTTACTGAAAGATTTCAACCAGGTCTCAGCTATAATATTAGCTAATATTAAAGGTGAAGCAGCATCCGTGGCAATCCACCAAAAACTAAAAGAACTTGATGTAACTGAGCAATCATATGAATTGGCCAGCATAATAGAAAATGTATATGAAGAACTAGGAAGAGATAGTTTGGGAGGGAAACCAGTAAAACCCGACTAACAGAAAATCCTGAGAAAGGTTTTATTAAAAACACACTCATTACTCCTAAAAAGAAGTGGGAAAATACTACACAGACACTTCCTAAAGAGAAGCGTTCCCAATCCAGAGGAAGGTCTCCTCAAAAGGAGCCCCCTGAAAAAAGGTAGAACCTAAGAAATAGGTATAATTTAAGAAACCCTGATAGATAACAAGATACTGATACACGTTCCTCTAGTACCTTAGAGACTTCCTCGCAGAAATCTGAAAGAAGAGGACAAACCTAAGATAGAACCTAAGAAATAGATATAATTTAAGAAAACCTGATAGATATCAAGATACTGATACAAGTTTCTCTCGTACCTTTCAGACTTCCTCGCAGAAATCCGAAAGAAGAGGACGATCAGAACACAAGGAAGAACGCGTAAAGTCCAAAGACGATCAACACGTTTCAAAAAATAAGAAAACTCAATTTTTGAAAAAGAAGATAGCAAGTCTTAAAATCAGACATGCCGAGGATCTTGAGGACACAACTCAAGAATGGGGAGTAGGCTCAGACAATGTTGAACAGCGCAGTAGAGGTTACCATAGCTCGCAAGATCCTGAAGGATCATCTGGAGACAGTGGACCTGAATGAATACATTCAGGTTGAAACTGCAGATGCCAGGGTTAGTATACCACATAGGTTATATGAAAATAAAAGCACTCTTTTGGGAAAAACTATCTAAGGTTTATGACATCCTTCTGGCTGAAAAAGACTGGTCACCTGAATTTGTCAGGGAGTGCCCACAGGGCGAAGAGACCATTATGCCAGCCTTCTCAAATCATAATCCTATCCATAAAAAATACACCTATGCCAGAAAATGGGCTGTGACCCAGGCACCAGCTCTATATAAAAATCATGTGGGATGGGATGAGGATTCTCCTCACCACAAGATCCAGTTAAAAAATAAACCAACTGCTCAGAAGCTGTATCCGGTTAAACAAGAATCTAAACTTGAATACCAAGAGGTGATTGAAACAGGCACCTCGTCCATGAATAATCCTTTGTTTCCTGTCTCCAAACCAGACAATACATATCGTCTGGTTTTTGACTACAGACATTTAAATTCCTGTTGCAAAACCTTTGCAGTACAAAATGCACACAGGGCACCACAGATGAATAACATTGTGCTCAAAAAATATAAAACCACATTAGATCTTTCAAACGGTTTCTTCTGTCAAAACATTGCACCTGAAAGCAGGTACTTGACCGCTTTCTCAATAATGGGGACACAAAACACTTTTGTCATCTCCCCCGGGGATTCAAGAACAATCCAGGGTTATTTTCAGTCAGAGTAACAGAGTTACTACAAACGTATGATGATGAGGCATTATCGCATGTCAATGACATCTATCTTACAGACGATGATTTGGACAGGCACTTGAAAAGTTGAACACCATAATACTTGGATTCTCCGCTGAAGGGTACAAATTCAATTTTAAGAAATCAAGAATTGCCCACCTGAACGTCCTATTCTTGGGATACGAACTTTCAAGTGAAGGCAAAAGCCTGTCGGCAAACTTTTTTAAAAAAATGCGCAATGCTCCAACCTCCAAAAACGCTGAAAAACTTACAGTCAGTTCTAGGATTCTTGAATTTCGGAAGAACTTACATTCTAAATTATGCAGAAAGGGTTAAACCTCTCTATGAATTAATCAAACCTGATTTCAAACTGACTAATTGGACTCAAAAACACACAAACTGACATGTTAGCAACAACACATTTAAAGACACGCGTAAACGAACGCGACCTTGTAATCCGAATCATCCCAGGGGGATGCGGATTCACATACCTAACCTTTAATGAAGGTGAAAGGGTACCAATATCTTACAAATCACACTTGTACACACAAGCTGAAATTAAATTCATTTCAACAGAAATAATTCTGACAGCGGTTCAAACTGCAGTAGCAAAAGAGAAAGCCCTCGCACAGGGTAAATGCATAAAAGTCGTTACTCCTGTACCTGCCTTAGAGGCAGTGACAAAGGCAAGCATTCCGAATGCAAAAGCTCTACATCTGTGATGGATACAATGTGTTAATTCTCTTGCTGCAACAGACGTTAAATATGTTTTTGACCCCTACTTGAAGTTTCAAAAATTTCTCCAATACGAACAAGAATGTCCTCTGTCCACTGAGATTTTGCCTCTAGAACATTTCGGATGTATAATTTATACAGACGGATCAGCACAGCAAGCAATTGGGGGTAAGCAAGCTTATAGTGCTGCGTGCGCGATTGTTAAAGGTCACTGGCACGATGGTAAATTCAGACCTATGGTCACAAAAACTTAATCTCTCGGAGACTGTACAGCTCAGTGAGCTGAACTGCAGGCTTTCAAGATGGCGCTTGAAAATACAGATTGCGAATTCCTAACACTCTTAGTGTGCGATTCGTATTACTGCATCCAGTCTTACAATGAATATTTGCAGAACTGGGTTCAAAATGGTTTTAAAGACGCAAAAGGTGGCACAATCAAGCATAAAATGCTTTGGGAACAAGTAGTTCTTTTACAGAAAAAACTACAAAAGACTCACATGATCCATACACTGAGTCATCAGCGTGATGGCTTTCACATTGAAGGGAATTCAGTGGCTGATGAAGCCGCGAAGGCATCTGTGCAAACGGCTTCAGTAGCTGCAATCACTCGTTCAAAAACGAAAATAGACGGTGAAACAATGCTAGCTGCCAAGGCCACAAGCAAAGGCAGCGGAGCTGCGATACCTCTAAACTATCCACTCGAGTATACATACATAATTGATCCCAACTCCGTTCCTTTTGCTCGAATCCGTGGAGTGGGGATAGGGTAATTTCAAACCGGAACCGGAGTGGTGTTTTGATTCCAGAAGCGCATATGGGAGAGGGTCTGATACATCAGGGGATCTCAAAATGTCTACGATAATTAAATGAGATGTACTGGTGGCCAGGGATGAGTGCCCACATTTACGAATTTGGAATTAATTGCGATGTCTGCTACAGAGATCACGGCTTAGAGCGCCACCAGATTCCTGACTACAGTGTAGCCAGCCCAGTACAGACACCATTGTTAGATAGCATCAGACTATCCATGCTCAGACATCCCTATGGACAAAAGCGGTCCCACAAGTACTAGGACAAGATTAATTTGCATGTGGTCTCAGTGCTCGGCGGACACCCAAACTGTTATAAAAGATTTGCGAGTCTTTATCAGCACATATGCAACCGGCACGCTACATTCTGACCAGGGTCCTGCTTTTAGCTCTCGGGCTTACAAGGAGGCCATGGCCAGCTTGGGCATTGCATTGCGGTACTCAATTCCATTCCATATTGAGGGAAATGCGGTTGTGGAAAGAAAAAACTGTGACATAAAGCAATCTATAACAGAAGGGGTTTTAGGTTCGGGTGACGGGAGGGTCAAACATCTAATAAATGTCTAACGTAGTCTTAATAACCTGCTGTTAGACCCGGGACCCCGGCTGGCCAAGGCTCACGCCAAAGTCAGTCAGAGATCACCATGTCTAAGGTCAGGGCAAGGGAGTTACACACCAAGATAACCCCTGCTCACCCTCTAGGTAACGTGACGTGAGCAGCAAGGCTAATCTCGGAGGCGATGTGTAAAGCGTTTGCGTGCGTACCCAGCAACAACACCCAAGGCCCACCACAAAGGAAACTCCACACAAGGTTATATAAAAAAATAGCCTTTGTATTATAGTAAAAACACATTAGATAACACACACACTTTACAATGTGCCAACAGGCACGGGAAGAATTTACAAGGGATTATGTACAGGACAGGGATACCTGGACCACTGTCAGGGGTAGGCACTTTGTTGAAATAATACTTTTAGGTATAACACTTAGCACATAAACATATAATGACTGTAGCACCAAAATAGTAAATGTAGCATACAACCAGTAATCACTGGTAAGGGTAAATACCTTCTAGGCACTTTGTAGAAATAATACTTTTAGGTATAACACTTAGCACATAAACATATAATGACTGTAGCACCAAAATAGTAAATGTAGCACACAACCAGTAATCACTGGTAAGGGTAAATACCTCCTACGCAACCCTAAACACTGTAGGAAAATCACGCAGGGAACTAGGACCTTAATATCAGGACCTATAAAAGGAAAACCATGACCTAAGCAGGTCACTTTTAGCAAAGGTAATACATAAACAATCCTCTGGGCAGGTCACTTTTAGCAAAGGGGATAAAACATAACACACATTGCACATGAGGCATTAAAACACATTCAGAGGTGCAGGTAGAACATTTGCGCAGGAATCACATAAGCAAGTAAATCACAATGCGCAGGGTGCACGTAGCACAACACTAGAACTGTTCCTCAGGCCAACTGGCCTCACAAGGGCTGAAATGCCCTGAGTCCAAATGTCAGGGAGGCTGTGCAGGCAGCCAAGAACACAAGCCTAAACGTAGCAACTGTCCACTAAGTGCTGGACAGTTGTAAATCAATGATGGCCAACGTTGGAGCCTCGTGGGCTCAAGAACACGGGTGAGGGCAACACAGCGTGGGAGCCACGGGGCTCTAACCACCTGTCTGTGTCCCCCAAGAGCCTCTCAGGGCTCGCAAAACAAATGTGGGCACTCAAGAGCCTTTCTGGGGATCTAAAACGAACTGTAGGCTTGGAGCCTCGTGGGCTCGAAAGTACAAATGGCGCTGTGAGCCTCTCGGGCCCGAAGAACAAATGCGGGCGTCGTGGGAGTCCCTCATGGGGGACTCAGCAACACAGGATGGTGCCTCAAGCCTCGCAGGCTCGTGAAAACAAATGCCCAAAGTAACGTGGGAGCCCTGCTCGGGGCTCGACACAAAGATATGCCCCCTGAGCCTCTTGGCTCCAACAAGGAAATGCCGCACACTTTGGAGCGGCCCTCTGCCAACTGGGGCCGCTCGAAGAACCAAGAGAACCTGCCCCAGCACTCACCGGGACTTCACTGGTGCTGCGGGGGGCGAGAAACACTGCTGGCCTCTGTAGGTGGAGTCCCGCTCTAGGGGACTCAATTCGCAATGCCCCCTTCACTCACCGGGTCCCGCGGCGGCTCTGCTTCTTCTCCCGGGGCTCTCCCTTCGCTTGGGAGCCTCGGCAGGGCACGGCAGGCTGCTTCCTGCTCCTTCGTTCCTCCTTTGGCTGCTTTCCGGGGGAACCAATCACCGTGCAGGTTGCCCAGCGAGCCTCCCGAAGCCTAAGCCAATGGCAGCGCGGCTCCCGGATGACGTCAGTGGTGGTTCCCTCGACTTTTCGTCGGCGTCTTCTTGGCCCTGGGCTGCGGCGGTGATTTCAACACGGGCCAATGCCGGGTGGGCTCCGGCTCTAAATAATTAAATAAAACGGTGTGTCAACTCCCTGGCGGTGTATGTAGTCTTATAGTCTTGTAATAAAAGCCAGAGGGTTGCGGTCCGTTTCACAGTCTCAAGACAAAGAATGTGTGAAGCTAGAAAAGTGAACGAAAAGAAAATGGGAAAAAAAAGAGAATATTATTGGTAAAGAATATAAGAAATTTGATGCTAAATACGGAGAGCAGTATCACGAGGGTGGAAAGGATGAAGTGTTCCAAATAATGAAGTAATGGTTTATGTACTGGGATGCCCCTGTGATCAAATCTATGTGGGTAGCACAAAGAGGGCACTTAAAATTAGAATACAGGAACACGTCAGGGCACATAGAAATGGGGACTTAAAATATGCTATGACGCATCACATGCAAGAAAAACACCTACCCAATGATACCATCTGGTTCATGGGTATTGATCATATCCCGGTGAACCTTAGGGGGGGAGACAGGCTATTAGCCCTGCGCAAAAAGGAAGCGATGTGGATTTGCAGTTTGAGAACTTTAGAATTTGGTCATAATTTTGATGATGAAATGCATCATTTCTTGGCCTGAATTGTTCTATATATGTCCAAATGTTCCTTTCTCAGTTTACAGGTCATTGCTCCTATATGTCATATATACTTCCTTTGTACATCTATTTTTACAACCGTCTAAATGTATACAGGATGTCCCCCTGTAATATACTCTACCACATTGGCTGCTGACTTTCCAAACTTACCAGAATAGTGGGGTATCATGTTTAGATGTACATTAAGGTATGTTATATAGACCCGTTGTATACACCTTAAAACTTGAATTGTTGATTATAAATGTAAGAAGTTCACTTTTTTTAGCACAATATACACATGTCTATCATTATATATACATGTTTATAATTTGTTTTTCCTCTTTGAAATGTTTGAATTTTCTGTTTTCCTTCCATTCTTCATGACAAGTGCATTCAAAATATGGTTCATGTCACGAGGGTCCGTTTCTCAACTCACTATCCACTTATCATTTGGTCATTCTTTCCTTGTTTTCATTGGTTATTGCACTCTCATCCCCTTTTTTCCTTTTTCCCCCTCCCCCTGACTAAGGACTTTTCTGGTCCGACTAATACATTGGTATTTACTATGACTCTTATGACGCCACATGCTCAATGAGCCAAGCGGCCACTTAATTGACTCCTTCAGGCTCACCATAGGGTTTATACTAACGCTAAACCCTCGAATTTAGGGGCTGTTTCTTTTCTTTTTTATCATAAGGGTTCACATTAATAAAGTTCCCTTATTTAAGTTCTCCTCTCATTCGGATATGAATGAGTCTACAGTGTCTTATTATCATCTCAATATGGCCCCCGTTTATGCTAGCGCTTCCATCGGGGTAATTGCCCTGTAAGATCCGCGACTAGTGTAATTTAGACAAGTACTAGAGATTTAATTTCTCTATACTTGTGATGATGAACCCTCAAACGTTTTCTAAATGTCACCTTCGTTCGGGTTTTTCACTCGATTTATAATTTTTCTTTTATTCTCATTTCCTGAATAACTTTCATCTTATTGTGATTGGTATTTTTTGGGACGTCCTAAGCGTTCTCCAAGTCCCTCTATAATCTTACCCAATACATTGACCTAGCTACATGAATATTCCATTATGGCCGCCAGAATTACATGTTTGCATATGTGCGTATATACTAGTTCAATATGGCTGCCACAGTCATTTAATTAATTTGTTGTGATAATTTTGATGAATTGTAAATATGGAGATGAAGCACTACAATTATCCGTCTGGGCATAGTATACGCCCTTTGTAGTTCTTTTTAAATATGTTATCTATAAACATAACAATAACCTCATGATTGTCCTCGATCGACTATTAACTGCTACATTCTACTATACTGCTCCAATATGGCCGCCGTCGTACGCTGTGTTTTTGACAAGGCTCATTACCTATACTGCACAGTTAAACGCATTTATATAATTTAAAGGGATATAAATACGAGCGCAGACATGGACGTTCTCCATCAGGCACTATACGGACTGAGGGGATACCACATCTGTGCTTTCTATTCCGTTTTTTCTTTCTTCGCGGTAAGACAGCTTGTAAAACTCTGACTTCTCCTTGTTTTAAAATAATACTGACCATAACTTCCACTCATCTTTTGGAATACTCTCTTAACTATACTGCTGGCTTTATTCCTAACTGTACTATTGTTATAGAGTTTTCCAGATTAGGTACCCTTTCTGTTTATTGGCCACTCCACGTTTCTTAAAAGCATTTTGTTCATCCGCCCATAGAATCTGCTAATCCTTATGAGTTACCAATAAACAGCTAATATCATACGCGCACTTAGGGTAGACCACGTATAAGTGGTCTGGCATTTATTTCGAGCGTTATTTCCAATGGTGACTTTTATATCATTGTTACTACTATTGAGAATTAAGGAACTGTCTTTGTTATATATTTTCGAAGTTATACTATTTAAAACATGCATCCATCCCTTTTTGAATTTGCAACCATTTTTATATTATTATTTTTTCTCTCAATTTTCTTTCATACTTAGCAACTTGGTGAAGAAGTAAGGAGAGATTTCCTTATACATCACTACACAACACTGGAAGGTTCCATAGGATATTTTCAGGTTTCTTCTCGGTGTTATTATACCTTTATGTTTTCTTACTCAACTTGTGAGTTTCATATTCCTATCTAACATTGGTGTTTCATCTTTTGCTGTTTTTATTTAGGTGCACACCTCATGATTGGTGCATCTCATTCTTATTTATTTGCTCTTGGATCAATACGAAATGTTACAAATTCGTTATTAGTTGGATTTAGGTAAGCCATAGTCACCCAGTTATGTCCATTATCCATAGGTGTTAGGCATGGCTAATCAGTCACCCAATTATGTCCATAACCTATACTTGATAGGCATGGTTTATCAGTCATAATTATAATATATTTATCCGGAGCAGTTTTCTCATTAGGAAACTGTCATCATTAGTCTCAGGCATTCCAGACAATATTAGATACTGTGTACCCAGATTTCTCATACGCATGTATTTCCTCTCTTGTCCCGACAGTTTGATTCCTAGCCCGGCTGGTTATCCTTCCTGCAAGATATAAATCACCTAAAGACTTTGGTTGCTCATATATTTCAAGAGTGAGCTTACGTCAACTCTTGCTCTAGAACATAAGACAAGGTAAATAAGGATGCTTCATTACTTGGAAAACTTCATCCTTTCCACCCTCGTGATACTGCTCTCTGTATTAAGCATCGAATTTCTTATATTCTTTACCAATAATATTCTCTTTTTTTCTTTCCCATTTTCTTTTGGTTCACTTTTCTAGCTTCACACATTCTTTGTCTTAAGACTGTGAAGCGGACCGCAACCCTCTGGCTGTTATTACAAGACTAACAGCCTGATTCATGTACGGGCCGTTTTGCGAGGCTCAAATAGCGAATCATAAGGAATCGTTATTTGAGACTCGCAAAACGGTATTCATGTGGGAATCGCAATAGTAATTGCGATTCCCACTGATTCCTTATTTGCGATTAGCAAATTGCTAATCGCAAATAAGGAATAACTCCCCATGCATTCCTATGGGCCAAAAGGCCCATAGGAATGCATGGGGAGTCATTCCTCATTTGCGATTAGCAATTAGCTAATCGCAAATGAGATTGCGAGTACAAGGGTGCCAGGGGTGTCCAAAGGACACCCTGTAGCACCCCTGCATGGAAAATAACACAGGTGTTGCACACACACATGTCCTTTGGACATGTGTGTGTGTAACGTGCAACTCAGAAAAATGCATTTAAATGCATTTTTCTGAGTTTTCGCAATTTACCGCGAGGTCTGACCTCGCGGTAAATTGCGCCTAGAAATAGCGAAATCGCAAATTGAAATAGGATGTTGAATAGCATTTCCTCGCACATTTGCGACATCGCAATTAGCGATTTTTGCTTTTGGGATGCTGAATCCCAAAAGCAAAAATCGCACTCGCAAAGGGCCGGATTCTCAGAATCCGGCCCTTTGCGAGCCGATTTAGCCTTCATGAATAAGGCTGTATAAGACTACATACACCGCCAGGGAGTTGACACATTATTCTTGGTAGGTGTAGTCATATATTTACAGTTTAGTGGCGACCATATGTCACCTCACTTGTCATCTTTTTTTCATCTACCTGACAGCGTTGTTTGGTTATTTACTCTTTGTCTTTCAATTATTCTTTAGACCTTGAGACCAATAGATTGTTCCCAAAATGTATTTTGAATGTTTTTGATCTACATTTCATGTCTTCAAAAGAGTTACTCTATCAGCAATTATGTCAAATATCTATGTTTGCTTAATCTAACTTGGGGTAGCCCTGTCTAGATAAATTCAGGGATGGAGCAACCAAGATTCTTCTCTGCAATTACATTATTTACAATGTTTTTTAAAAATTGTGACTATTTTTTGCTCGATTGAGTTTTATGATAGTCCTGTTCGTTTTTCTGCTATTGACAAATAAATCATTCAAACAAATCAGGACATCACTATCTGTGCTCTTGCGATAATTGTGTTGTATTAGCACATTTTCAATTCATGGTGCACCTGTGCTTTTTTTCATTACATGTTCAAAAGTTCTGGCTAGAACTGTCATTGTGATGGCGGGTGTCTTATCGGAGTGCACATAATCCCCATTTAAGTGTTTAAATAAGGGGTAAATTACAAAATTGGCAATTTATATATCAGGTGCATTTCTATGAAGGTTCCGCCATCTGCTATGTACTAGTAATTAAATGAAACGGGGCAATGCCGGGTGGGCACCGGCTGGGAAAAATATAAGCGCGCCCAGCGCTATAAGCAAAGGGAAGCGCTCCCCAATGCCATCAGTGAAAGGGAAGCGCTCCCAGCACTAAAGGTCACAAATAAAGCGCTCACAGCTCTATGGGCCAAAAGTAAAGCTCCAGCAAGGTCTGGAGGCAGGCAGGGGGCAAGGCTGGGCCCAGAGCCAGCTCACTGGGTCTCCAGGCAGGGAGACAGTCCAAGTGGCGGTCCTCCTGGCCCCAGCAACAGCAGCAGCCCCCTCAGATAAGATCCAAAAGCAGAACATTTTGTTAGGGGACACAGCCCCTTCTTATACTGTACATTCCTTTGTCTGTAGGTGCAGGGTGGGGGAAACCAGTCGCAGCTGGTTTTGGAGCACCCTTGATGGCTCAACCACCCATTTCATTCACTAGCAGGGCTAGGGTAATCAGTCGCACCACAGGGGGCGGAGCCAGCATTGTGTGGGGAAAGTCCAGGCCCATTAGGAACCAGGTGCAGCCCTCCTCAGCCATCAACCTGCTAATCTCAAACTCACCACCGGGCAGACCCATCCAGCCTTCCTGGAGCCAGGCTCACCAGCCAGCTCCAGCCAATCACACGCCAGGCATATTTTATATTAATATGCCAACTCCTAGAAGTGGCCTTTCTACACAAGACACAATCATGCCACATACATCATTGCGAAGCATTCATTCTCACGAGTTCGCACATACCAAATTCAAGCCTGCACTCCCCACGCATCAGGAACTACCAGGGACACACACATTCCCCATGCATTCCTATGGGAGAGCAGGCCAGCCTAACTACATGCACGCACTTTACTCTGGGACACAGGGAAAAAGTGCGCAGAGACCAAAAAAATCATCAACACAGACCAAATATTAAAAGCAAAAAGATTAGGGGTGAACCTGCCAGAAGGGCCAAGTCCAACACCTGCCAAGAAATTCTCTAGGTGGAATCACTCCATATGAAATCCTTTTTGGTACTGGAATGATGGTCAAAGATCTTGATCATCATACTTCAGTGGTAGAACAAAAACCCTTTGATATCAAAGACCGTTTGGCTGTTTTACAGGACTTAAATGAAACAAGAAGAAGTCTAAGCAACACCATACAAAAGCCAACGACCACTGAAGAAAAACTACCTGTCCCAGCAAGACCTGTCAGTATTCCAAAGATTGGGGATCTGGTCAGAGAGAAAATAGCGGATAAGAAGGAATTTGGGCCTTCTTACAGAAAACCAGTACCTGTACTAGCAATCCACGGATCAGGAACAGTGTTACTGCAGTGTTACTGCCGCCCCTTGCTGGAAGAAAAGAGAACCTGTCCGTATCAATTGACCTGATAAAACCACACTTTGTGGCCGATAATAAGTAGTAGGCCCAGTGGACTCCAAAGATGTAGCAGACGACCAAATCTTGCTACCATCAAAGAGGTTCAAACTGAAAGACTCATCACCTTTGAAGAATCTGCAGTGAGAAAAGAAGAACTATGCAACAAAGCCATGGAACTTGTGCCTCTTGAAACCCAAATAACAGTTCGTCAAGAAACTCCCGTCTACAATGATGTAGCATCTGACTATACTAACATGTCAAGGGAACAAGCAGCTCCAGTGATTTCAAATAATCCGGATGCAATACCAACCATTGACAGAAATGGCTATTTCATCAACTTCGATACCTTTTCTGAGAATCCCAGTGAGCCTGAAACAACGTCAACAAACTAAACATTCAAGGAACAAGTAACACAACTTTTTCACCAGCTTACAAATACATATCTGGTATTACCATGGGCTGAATTTTGGATTGTGTTAGGTGTACTTTTTCTCCTACTATGGCTCATTCTTGTTTAAGTTTGGGAAAGCTGATAGATGGAAAATATAGTAAAATGGACACAGCAAGTAAGAACATCAACTTGCTCCTGAAGCCACAGAAATCATCTCATTGTGAACAATGATACCTGTCATCAGGAAACATCACAGCCATTCCACTACCTGGTGATATAGCTTGGGATAGAACTGATAATGACATTTATGGCCTTGTTGAGCTGCTGAAGATTCCACTCCAATTTACGTTTCCTTGAGTGATTTTGTTTCACCAAGCACATTTTCTGATGATTGGGACTTTGAGACTGTTAATAACATGATGGCAGACTTAGAAATGTCAGCAACATTTGCAAAACATGAATACTTAGATGGTTCATCAAATTATGAAGAAATGTATTGTTTTAATCATTTTGGTCATCATTATTTGCACAAATCTGCAAACCCCAGAAATCTTTTAACTTCTAACCAATGGGAACATTGTCCAACGCCACTAAAGGCAGCTCTAAAACATTTTATGAAAAATGTCCATACTTCTCAGGTTTTAGTGTCACAAATCCAGAAACGTTTTACTTTAAAAATGTTAATAAGACAGGGATGAAAAGTATGTTAATCAATACTAAGCAAATTTATTCTGTGGCCTTTTATGCTCAATTATCCACATTAGGCTTTGACTTTTGGAAAGACAACATTGAGACAAAAACTGTCTGGGGCACAAAAGACTGGCAGGCACAAGGCTTAGAAGCAGTATTCGGAGCCTGCATCATCCCAGAACAAATAATGTTCTTAAATAAAACTGTTCAACAGACATCTTATCTTGGCCTGGCTAAGATAAAAGATTTAAACAAACCGTCCATACCTAAGCCCACACCTGATAGTAATAGAACTACAGATGAGGAGGTAGACGTAAATTATATTTTACAGAACTGAATGGAAACAATGGTTAATCTGGGCCACAGACATGAATACCTGTCAAGATAGATTCCTGAATAAGACACAAGGGTTTACAGTAAGTAGGCCAGATCCAAGATATGTTCAGAGACAACATCCAGGGATAATAACAACTTGAAGTGTAGGAAAACTGTGCCTTGAGTGGCTACTAAAATCCACACTCCCTGATATAAAACAACACTTAACTTTACTAAAAAATGGCATTGATTTGAGAGAATTCTTACTTGGACCTCGCAAACCACATCATAAACGTTTCATATACACCAGTATTTACGCTGATTATAATGAAGCATGGAAAGTCCCACAAATGGAAACTACAGAACTAATACGGGAAATTAATCGTATTAATTTAGAGGAAGCTCTCTCTGGTAGTTGACAATGGGTTAATGACTCTGTCATCCAGAATTTATTCTTTGGACAGCATCGTATCCTCTGCCATAGACATACTGGAACAGGACTTGCTAATGTTACAACATGGCCAGTCTCAATTGCGTTCTATAATGCTGCTAGGCTGGATGTTACAAAACCTTTGTTCAGGCTTTGTCCCTTGGCATCTACTCAACACCACGTCATTGTTTACTGGATTTAATCTTACAGATAAACAAATCTCTTTGGCACAGAAGGGAGCAGGCTATACGGTACTGAGCATAGAAAAACTGGAGAGATTACCATTAACCGTTTCTGAGAAAACAGCAGTTGAATGGATAATACATGGCACCTTCACAATACCAGTGACGATTTTCCAGTTTCAGTATTGCTTAAAACACATACCAGCAGGCCTGTATGAAAGTTTGAGTAAAGAATACATAAAGTCGACCTGGGACTTACCATACACACACAAATGTTGGAGTGGGGAAAAGGAGGAATTTCCTAGTGGTAAAAGTTGCAAAACCACATTGAGCGGTACACTTCTTTGTCAAGGCATTAATTTACACAGAGCCTCTGATGGTTCTTCAAACAACTTATCATGCCACCTGCAGGGTTCCCCGGCAGCAGTGATAGATCCAATTTTTAGGAACTTTCCAATAGGAGCTACATAATGCTGAATGATCACAGCTGTTGTGGAATGATGGCAGGAATAGCCTATCTCGTTAGTGTGTCAGCCAGGGTCACTTGTTGTATGTAAGTATTGTTTCCAAAAACTAAGACAGACGGGGAGTCGCCACTATGGCCTTCAATGAGCATCTCTTCTATACAAATTGATACTTTAAGCAGAATGAAAGCCATTATTTTACAAACAACTGTGCCACTGACCTTGTCCAGAGAGACGTATGATCTGCAAGCTGCAAGGTTCTCTGCGGAGATACATGCCTTATTATCGTATCGTATCATATTAAATCTTTATTTCGATTTGGTAATCATAAAAGATATGTACACAAACATAAAAAAATCAACAAGGGGTGAACGTTTCAACACCCATCTTCCCATAATTCATGTTTACATACGATCAAAAGAACAACATTCAAATGTATTTGCAATTTTAAAACAATAAATACATTTTTATTTAAAAGTAGTTCGTAAGATGATAATATCTAGGCAAAGGAAAATTTCATTTTCCAAACAAAAGAGGAAAGCTCAGATTGTTTAACTGTCACGAATAGTACCAGCACATTACATGTTTTCGGGCCAGAAGCGAATTTCTGTATTAGTTCCCAACTCACATTTTTACTGCCAAATATCAATTACCATAATAATTCAATTACACTGAAACCGGCCGCTTAACGTTAACATTTAAGGCCCAATCGCCTTCTAACAATATCGACAGAAAAAAGGTATCTACTCACACTAAAAACAATAGATTGAGTTGTATCTACTCTTAAAATTCTTTCTGCTTCCCAGAAGTGCACAAACCCCAAAAGGTTTTATCCACTTTTTCCGTATATGCGTATAGACAGACAAAAGAATAATATATGTGCATCATCCTCTCTAGCATTGGTACAGCACAGTTCACATCTATTTAAGTCATCATTTTCTAGGTTTCCCCTCTTACACGACCATCTTGCAGTGTTTACTTTAGTTTGCAAAACACCATAGCAAAATTTTAAATACAACGATTTTGCTAAGGGTGGAAAAATCTCGTTAATAAATGGCTCAAATCTACTCTCCGCTTTCGAGTCGAGGAACTTAAGAGATAGCGTCCCCAGATCTGGATTATGTAACTTGGAATTTAAGACAAACTCCCAGTATCTCTCCTTCAGCTGCATTTTTCAGCTCAAAGTAAGGGACTTGGGGTACGTCCAATAGTCGCTAAGTCCCAATTTACCTAGCCACTCCTCTATATGATTCATCCATAGCAGCTTCGTTATATTTTTTATTTTGATAATTTCTTTTAGGGCCTCTCTATAATCCACTAATTCGTCTGTTGACCACACGCAAATCCAAAACAGCAATGGACGTAACGCCGCGTGGTCATCAGTGCGGTGGATATCCAGATCCAACATCAGGGGGAAAAGTGGTGTGCGCTGCGGGATAGCTAATATATTCCTAAGGAAAATATTCTCTTGTGTCACAAAAGCTCGATTACCACAGTGTCCCCATAATTCTGCTCCATATAATGAAGCAGCTTGGGCTTTATATTTGTATAGCTCTAGTACTGGTGAAATTGCTTTAGAGTAACTACTCTTATATTGTCTTGTTATAGGAACCATATTCTGGGTAAGAATCGTCTTACTTTTATCTATTTGGGATTTCCAATTAAGTTTGGTATCTAAAGTGATGCCTAAATAATTAAACTTTGAAACATATTCAATCTTTTCATTATTGACCATTAGTGTTTTTCTAAAACTCCTGTGTGGATTAACTGCCATGTACTTCGTTTTAGACGAGTTAATCTCTAAGCCCTTATTCCTACAATAACTCCAAAAGGTGTTCAACAGATTTTGTAAGCCTCTCGGTGTCTGTGAAATTAAAATAGTATCATCTGCGAATAGCAGAGCTGGCACATGGTCCCTACCCAACTTGGGAGAGTCATGCTCGCAGCCCAAAAGGGTATCCGGTATATCATTTACATACAGAGAAAACAATGTAGGTGCCAGAACGCACCCTTGTCTGACTCCTCTATTTATATTAATTCGCTCTGTAAGTTCACCATTGGGACCCCATCTCACCCTGGCATAGTTGGCCTCATGGAGCCTAACGATTTGTGCCAAGATCTCCCCTGGGACCCCATGTTCCTTAGTCTTAGCCATAGGGCATTTCTAGGGACAATATCGAAGGATGCCCTGAGGTCAACAAATGCCACGTAGAGATGTGCCCTCTTAATCCTAACATATTTCCAGATGATACATAAAAATCTAAACTCCTGGTCTATTGTACTGATTTTTTCTCTAAAACCCGCTTGGTACTTGGTGAGAGTACTAGTTTCCCCCATCCAGGTACTTAGCCTACTTAAAACCTGTCTCGCAAATACTTTCTGAAGGACGTCTATAAGACTAATTGGTATATAATGGTCCGGATTCATACGATCGTGACAATCTCGGCACCCAACCAAGAGTCAGGGATAGGGGCCCCTTTAATGATGTTATTACAAAGACAGTTGATATATGGGTCCCCGGGTATTCTGTCAGGTCCGGGGGCCTTCCCTGGCTTTATTGCTTTAATAGCGTTGATAGTATCTGCCATGCTAAACAATAGGGGTGTCGCAGTTAGATTAACTCCTGGATCGCCATTGGAAAAGGTAGACTCATTAGTAATGGATGAATACAAGTCCGAGAAATGAGAGACCCACACACTAGCTTCCAAAAACCTATCTCTACTTGGAGTACCACAACTAGAGCCTCTGGCAATCAGGCCCCAAAACAGAGCCTGGTCTTTTCTTTTGCATGCATCCAGAAGATCAGTCCAGATTTTTTCATCCCAGTTTTTTTTTGCCGCAGTAATTATATCCTTGTAGTGCTTCCTTTTTTCCCTTAAAACTAATACATTATTCGATTTAGCCGCTGCTATCAATTCTTTTTTAGCGTTCCGGCAATCTTTATCATACCATCTATCGCCCTTAGGTGCGCTTCTCTGATTATTTGAAGATGGCTTGGAAATTTTGGTCAGGATATCACCAAGTCTCAAAGCCATATCCTTATGGATCTCCATAATCGGAATCTCATGCACTTCAGTATTAGCATGCGGAGACATTAAGTCCACATACAAATCATAGATTTTTTTTACAGTGGTATCTTTCCCTAAAACTACTGGCCATTTAAGGGTTCTGCGATTATTAGATATCAATGGGTCAATCACAGTACTAGCTAGGGAGTCTCTTTCTTTAAGCCCTGAATTAAATAGCAATGGACTAAGTGTCAAGCGGAGAGGATAATGATCACTCTCGACACAGTTCTCCACTACGAGGTCTTTAACCATCGGCCATAAAAATTGAGACTATTACATAATCCAAGTGGCTATTACAAGAGCCATGTTTAAAAGTTGGCTGGCTCAGACTGTCAGATGACGTGCGGCCATTACAAGCACGCAAGCCATATGCTGCAGTCAGACGCAGCATTTGCGCTGCCGCCATTGAGCATGGTACCGAGTAACTGGTCTCAATTCCTGGGATATTATAGGCATTATCCTCTGATTCAAAAGTATTTTCTAAGCCATTTATCGGCTCAAACTTGCGATTAAGGTCCCCCCCAATAATTATCAAAGTTTCCAAATCAAGAGTGGAAATAATATTATCTAGTTGTTTAATAGCTTTTGACTCTTTATTAGCTGTCTGGGGTCTACTATAGACGTTTAAAATACAAACTTTCCTTTTATCGGGTCCTCTAAATTTCACCCCTAGAATATCTAGGCTGTTAGAACAATATGCTCAAAATTGATTCCCAGCGTGATTTTGCTCCATATTATCAAACCTCCTGATGGTCTCCCTTTATTTGCAGTAATTGCAGGTATATTAAATGTTCTATAGCCGACCTTATATACATTTTTAACAGCCCAGGTCTCTTGGAATAGTATGATTTCGCAGGTGTCTATATACGCCTGCCAAGCTGCTATGTTTCAGGACCTTACTGTAATACTCTGTTCTACAGCCGTTCTAGCTTTGTTAATAACAGGACTTATATTAGTATATTCAACAACTAGCCTTGCTTCATCACTAAGATGCTGTTTGCCAGTATTTAAACAGTCTCCCTCTATTACGTCGCCCATTATTTTCGGTTCCAAGAGGGGAGAAACTGCACTCACTGGTGTTACTCCGCTAGAATTCCTGGTCGCATAATTATTATCATGAATTATTTTGATAGTTCTAACCTTGTAATCACCTTCTGTGCCCAAGCCTACATCCACTTCCACCCTACTTTTAAGGGCTATATCATACGATATCCTTGATGGTCGACAGACGTTTTATTAGAGGCACCCACTATTTTTCCCACCCCAAACCAGGAACAGTTAGACCACTTAATCTCTTGTCTCTAAGTCAATCAACATCTTCCAACCCATTCAGTACTTCATACAGATTATTAGTAGGGACAGTATAATGATTTGTAAAGCCGCCCATAATCCTCTCTTGTTGTCTACCCATGTAGTTATAATTAGTGTTCACAAGTGCCCTAGGAGCAGGTGGATAGAAGTATCTCAAATCACGAGTATATATGCTACTATCATTTTGATGGAATTGTTCACAGATACAGCTCACGACCCGTATATCGCTAAAATTAACAATAATTGAGTCCCCTGATACACCTTTTGCTCTTTGCCCCACCCAACTTACCCTACGAACATGCAAAATCTCACCATCAATGTTACTTGTTAGAGGTCTATTCTTATTTAACGAGAAGCTAACCTTATTTTTCAGCTCTGGGTATGTTTCTATTTTGTCATCCCTTATTTCAGGTACACCAATAAGTACCACAACATATGGAAAGGATTCCGGTGGTAAATCAATGCGGGTCAGGGCTGGTTTACTCTTAGATTTAATAGGAACTTCCTTATATGTCACCGATAGAATCCCCTTCTTCCTCACTGAGTCTTGATCACTGCTCGTCCTCTCCTCCACCAGCCCTCCGGATCCTTTCTCTAGATCACGTGTCATATTTTTTGCAGCAGTGGCTATTTGCAGGCTGCTCACAGATGACCTAGGTGGTTCATTAGCCGGGCCCTGAGCAGTTGTTGGGATATGCCCAAGCACGGGTGCTTTCCCTATGTTCATATCCCCCCTATTATCACCTGAGGTACAATTTACCAAAGTTTTTAACATCCCCTTATTTTCTAAGATAGTTTGCTCGATTTTCTCAACTTTTTATTCTAATTATCCTTGACCTCTCTACAAGTGGTAAAATCAACGACTTAATCAGTTGTTCTATTTGGGCCAAAAGGCCCTCATAAGGGTCTTGCAATGGTGTGGAAAGGTCAGCCACCCTGGAAGTGGAGCAAAGTGACGAAGAAGTTGATGGCAATACATCCTTTTGAGGAATACTAACTTGGGCAATCTCATCTTCTTCTACTGTATTCAGCACTTTAGAGGTTTTCAAAATCTAAGGACATCTCCCCTTTTCGACCCCCACCCCGCTTCCTTTTAACAGAAGTAACTTGTCCTATACTTCGGTTTGGTAATTGCGTTCTTGGGTTTCTTTTCACGCTAGACCTTGTGGATGGTCGTAGTTTAGGAGTATTCAATAGTTCCTCTATGGCCGTTGGGTTTAATGGGGCGGGTATAGTAGGCTTATTTAACACTAAGGTGTCTGCTAGTTCATACCCCCCTTCATTTGTAACTTCTCCCTCTTTGGTGAATACATTTCTACTTATTTGTTCATCTAACTGATATGGGGAAATAGCGCACATTAGTGGCCCTAGGGGGGGATCTCCTTACATATAATGGTTCGAGGGATAGCCGACGCTCTGTCAGGGCAATTTCAGGTTCAAGTACAGAGGATGCCCTGATAATAAATTGATCAAGCGTCCCGCTTACAGAGCCCCCAACAACAGCCCTCCTCCCTTTCCCTGCATGAGCTGCCATTACTAGAACATCTATATGACTTCAGATTATAGCTATGGCATAAACAAGCAATCACATTACAGAGGAGCACAATAACAGATAGATTAAAGTCTTACAGAGATGAAAATGTTTGGGGGATGGCCCAGCCCAGCCTCTTCCGGCCTAAGACGGCCACAGACGGTCCTGCCCTTGTCCCGGGCTTCTCCCGGGCTTCTCCCGCGCGCATCCGTGCGGCTTTACAAGAGCGAAGCTGTAAGCCGTCCGTGGGAGGAGGGCGGAGCTCAGGGAGAGAAGCAGGTTTGTAACTGGCCCAAGTGCTCCTGGGACTTACAGTCCTGCACTCAAGCTGCTGTATCTTCTCGTGTCTTCCCGCAGCCAACAATCCCCGTCAGTTGCACAGTACGGCGATTGACAGTCCCCGATATCCTTCGCAAGCAATGGCAACAATGAAACAGAATAACGCCTCAATGGACGATGCCTTATTATCAACAAACTGCCCCATACATTTCTCAGAAATGTTAGGTCGTATCTTAAACATCTCTGATACTAGTGGTATTATACATGTATTTAAGACTATTTTTTCGGGACTGTTAGCACACTTTGAAGCAGACCTGGGAATTGTTCCTAACTTGATGCACTCTGTGTTTGGCGTCCTGCCTCTCATCCTGGGACTCTTAGCAGGGACACTATTTTTATTCCTCCTGCTCCGTTATGGCAAGTCCGGTCACCAGCGATACCCAGATTACCATGAAGAATGCTCTTCTGGCAATGCAGTATCGTGAACGCATAACAGAGCTTCTTGGCTTGGCTCATTTGAGAAATCTGAATGCCACGTGGTTCCTGTCATTCAGACCAATCTGGCAAGATTGCATCTTACCTGTTCTACGATGCCTGCTTTTGGAGAGGAATGCGTGTTGGATGTCTGTCTAACACTTCCATCAGCAATCCAACAGATGTTGACGCCTTACTGGGTGCAATAACGGCTCATGTATTGTGTTGCCCCCAACGGCTACCAATCCTGATGACGGCATTCATTGAGATCTCACCAGTAATTCCAGCTGAAGGTGAGATATGCTGACCAACAGGCACACAGGTACAATCGACTGCGAACATTGCTAATGCGACTGACGCTGACGGCGATGCTCCTTATTTGTTTACGATTGATCTACTTAATGAAGTGGTTCAACTTTCATCTTCTGTGGTAGACGATTTCTTTGCAAGCAAACAGATGATTTAATGTTTTCTCCTGACACCGAGAATAACTTTTGAAGTTAGCACACACCCTTCTTTCAAATCTGAAATTCGACCTTCGTCTTTTTCAAAACAAAAAGACAGTAAACTGTTAACTTTGGAACTCTATTTTTCTACGATTTGTTTTTTTAAAAAAAACTAAACTTGGCACAAAGTAATCTGCTTAAATTAGAACTATTCTTAGAGAACAGGAATTCTTTGAACACTTCCTAGAAACAATATTGACCTTATCAAGAAACCAAAACAGTTTATATATTCTTCTATGGGATGGTGTCAACCTTTTTTCTGTATTTAGGGATATTTCATAAATGTAATTTTTATGATTCATTTAGTTAGCAATACTAACAACATGCTACATGATTGAAATGAAATCATTGCTTTGCAAATGCGTTCAGTATAAATGCTCATTTATTCGTGTACAACCATTTCAAATGCATTTCTATGTATTTTTGGGTGGGATTGTAAACACATGCTTTAGATATGTTTTAGTGCTTACATTGTAGTAATGTCAAACATAATAAAGTGGAGTGGGTGTTGTATAGCATTTTAGGACCCTAGTGTAATTTTCCCGATTCATGCCCTTATATAGGTATAAATCACCATATCCTTATATAGGCATAGAAATCATAACCATATTTAGACATAGCTCATGCGGTCCTAATACGGCATGGTTACTTCCACTAGTTCTGAAAATCCACAACGATTTCTTTGAAAACTCAGCTTCAGCAGCTAGGGACTTTCCCTTGCTTGAATATTGATTTGTCCAAGAACTCATGGAGTTTTCAAAGAACTGAGACTCTTTGATGACGTTATTATGTCCACCTTTACGTCAAACTTGTCACCTTCCAGGTATAAATATGCCCACACTTGCCATAGCAAACACACAGTGGTTTGGAGCAGTTCGACTATCTACTTGCCCGACGCATCCTGCTACAGCAAGTGTCGAAGGAAGCCGACCCTCCAGCAGACGCACTGAGAGAGACACTGTCTTTTCTCTTGCCGATAATTCCAGCTCCAGTGTTTCCAAGCTACCCTTTTGGGTTGTTGGGAAATCGAGTCCTGAGATTGACCTCCTTCATTCTAAACCAAGGTACAGAGCTGATTAGACCATAAGAGAAATCTTGGATAGATTCTTGGCAAAGAATACTAAATTTATGCTACACATCACTTACTTCTTCCCTCGTACTAGACTTAGGTTAGGTACTTATCTATGGTCTAGGAACCATACAGTGCTCTTACAGTATTATTTTATTCTACTCTTCTTACTGTACGCATTATACTTTGCAACCAGTATTACGATTGTAACAGTTCATTTCTTCTGCATGAGAAAGAAGACTGATGCAGGCCCAGATCTCTGTACTGGGGTGAATGTATGACATTGTTCTGCATTCTGCCCATCAACTGTGGTTTTTGCATTTGTCACCCCGAGTGGGATGTGTATGCTCAGATGTGAGTCCCATGCTCTCCACACCACTGTATTCAAGCAAGCCGGGCTGAAGATGGCTGGAATGCCAGAAACCTGTCCTCGGAAGCTTGTTTCCGGTCCAGGGAAGGCATGGCTTGGCAGTTCGGGCTGGACTGTTCCCATGAGGCACAGGGTCAGACTGATTTGTATATGGCCATGTCTGAACTGGAGTGGTGTGGAGTGCAAAAAAAATGATGGATTTAGGCCCAGATCTCTGTACTGGGGTGAATGTATGACATTGTTCTGCATTCTGTCCATCAACTGTGGTTTTTGCATTTGTCACCCGAGTGGGATGGGTATGCTCAGACGTGAGTCCCATGCTCTCCACACCACTGGATTCAAGCAAGCCGGGCTGAAGACGGCTGGAATGCCAGAAACCGGTCCTCGGAAGCTTGTTTCCGGTCCAGGGAAGGCATGGCTTGGCAGTTCGGGCTGAACTGTTCCCATGAGGCACAGGGTCAGACTGATTTGCATATGGCCATGTCTGAACTGGGGTGGTGTGGAGTGCAAATAAATGATGGATTTAGGCCCAGATCTCTGTACTGGGGTGAATGTATGACATTGTTCTGCATTCTGTCCATTGTAAAAGATGAAAAATTAGTTGGCCCTCTTTAATGAATACATTTAAATGAACCGTAGTTTATATTAATTTATGCCTGACATCTGCCTGTAAATGATATGAGCCACTCATAATGGAAGGTAGCTCCATGCTGCACACATGGTTAAAATTAAGTTGTCTGAAATTCAGCTGAAACCAGAAAGAATGGCAAGTGAACATGTACGTGCCCATTCTGCTGTAGCTCCAAGTTGTTTAATGATTCACTAGCTTTTCACCTATGTACAGAGCCAGTTCAGTCAGTTCAGCGAGCCCTTTCTAGGAATCGCTCGCTGACCTAGGACGTGCCAAGTTTGGTCTGCCCCCTGCCCGGTTAAGTGAAAGGGCAAAGTGTTTGCTCAGCACAGATAGCAAGTGCGTCATTTGTATGGGAAAGCAGAAAACACGGGCCTCTGCTGATAGTAGATCAACATTGCACATTGACATTTCAAGATAACCGGCCAAGGCAAGGCTGAAAGTCAGGAGGTGGTGGTTTAAAGATTAACCAGTATCTGCATGGTCAGATGCGTCACAAATAATGTAAAATGTGAACGTAGACATATTTCTGAAATGCACCTTGATACTGTAATGTACACGTGGACCTAATTCTAGCATGGTCACACCATGATGTAATAGTTAATTAATAACATGCCAAGAGTCTGTGAACGTATATAAAGACTCATTTCTTTCTGTAAAACCAGATCACTTTGCAGTCCTGCAAATTGTCTCAGCTGCAGCTTTATTGGCAATAAAGCCACTATTCTTTGAAACCTTGTATGTGCCCTTCCTTGTCCCTATTAATAAATGTTATGCTTTTACAGATGGTGCCAGTGACTCGGCAGGAACTGATGGTCTCTGAAGGGGATAAAGAACTGCGGTCTTTGGAATCTTCAGGGGCCTTCCAGTCTCGGTGTATGCTGCGCAGCTACTGAGAGGACTTGTTTCCTGACACGCCCAGACGACAAGGCTCCCGTTGATAAGCCTTTGACAATAGACACCACCAGCTTCCTTTGAGCCATCAGGTGAATTTGTTGCCACAGCAAAGAAGGACGCATACAACGGCATACTGTCTGGTCTGTTGATCAGGTAGGCAGTGCTTAACTGCACTGAACTCAATTTTATCAATTGAATAGTGTTTTTCTAAAATACATCAGAAGGTACACACTGAGATTCATTAGGGGTCTCTAGGGGAGGTCTGAGGGCGCCTTTAAGATAGCTGCCTGAGGAGGACTGTCCAACCTGTGAAAGATCATAAGGATCCCAAGGACAGGAGAGGGACCGTGGGTGGTTGCCTTTAGACAGAGCATGCTTCTGAAAGACGTCTAAAAAATAAAAGTACATATGCATACTGTTGAAATAGGTCGTACAACTGTATATTGCAAAAGTGTTAAAATACAGTGTAAACTAGTGTGTAAACTAGTGTAAAATAGTGTATTTTAAGTGCATTTAAAAAAAAAAAAAAGAGAAATAAAAAGTGATAAAAGAGGAAAAATAATAAAATTAGTAACTAAATAAAATTCAAAATGCTTAGCAAACTATTTTTGAGCACAGCTAAAGGCCGCAGGGCAGCCTTAGATGTCACTCAACCAACACCTCCTCGTGGCACACCAGCATGGTACGTGTCACGGAAAAAAGGGTACCATACAGCTATTCATCTAGATCAATGGACTCATTATACCAGGAAAAATCCTGATTTACAGTGGCCAGAATATGGGACATTTGATAGAGCTAAAATGCTTTATTTAGAAGATTGTTTAAGGGAACGTGAAAATAAAGGGAAGAAGGTACGTTTATTACAATGGGATGCATTTCATGCATGGCGGTCATACGCCGCTAACAGATGGCCAGGGGAACCTAGGACAACAAAAGGAAAAGCTTTGGCACATGATAGGGAGAAGGCAAAAGAAAGATGTGTAACAAGTTGTAGGGAAAAAGAAATGGAAATGGACAAATGCCTTACAGTTCACAAGCCTATACCAGATGTGTACCCCACTCTACCTAATGCTCCCTTAGAATAGGAAGATACAGAGGATCCTGTAATAGAAGCATTATTGACAACACCACCACCATACAGCCCGCAAACAATGCAAGCTTCATCAGCGCCACACACACACACACCACAAGTTACCCCACAAACTAATAAAACAATACCTTTACAACTCCAGAGTACACCTGTTTCTGGCACAGGTAGACAAGGGTTCCGGATAAAAATATCAGACAAAGAACAGAAAGTGGTACACGAGTGGGTGATGGAGGTTATGAAAAATGGTACTTCTACATGGCGTAGTGCAAAAAGCCGCTTCCCAACTGATTTCACGCCTGCACTTCAACGCAGTGCGTTGGAAAAATTGGACAAAAAAAGTTACAGCTGGTTTAAAGACTGGGACAAATATTGGCCTGAAGAACACAGCTACCCCCAACCTGATAGGTTGTCCCGTGTTCATAACGGCACAATATCAGCAGTAATAGACGATGTAGGGGCAACAAGCACAGAAATATTAGATGCTGTCCAGATATTAGCTGAATGGATAGATACACTACTGATACTAGAACAAAAATGTACAAAACTTAAAAAAAGTAAAGAGGAGGAAGCTAGTACTCTTTCTCCTACTCACAACTTCCCATTAAGAGAAGTACCAGGAAGTCAGGAAGGGAAGCCCACTATTAAAGTTCACACACCATGGTCAAATGTTGAATTACATAGATTTGCACTTCAGTTTCCAGATATTAGACAAGAAAGAGAAGAATGGTATAGACAGACAGAAATAATACTACGAGTTGGCACTCTAACACTAGATGACATAGAACAAATGTTTTCTATAATATTGCCACCAGACATTTGGGGAAAGATAAGAAGAGAAGATGATGAATGCTTAAACATAAAATGGGAAAAAATAACTACAGAAGAGAGGAAACAAGGAGAAGATATTTCAGAGGAAATTAAAAATTTGCCAGCTAAATAAATGGCCAAAATAAATATACTAGTGCCAAGAAAACAAATTGATTGGTCAAAATTAAATGCATGCATTCAAGATACTGAAGAAACAGTATCTGGGTTTTTCTCTAGAATACAGAAAGTCTTCACAGCTTCAAGTGGTTTAGATAATGAAAAAGAAGCAACACAAAGCGCACTTGTCTCCTGTTTTGTAAATAATTTAAAACCTGCAATTAAAAAAGGGATTCTAGAGTACAACCCTACTTGGTCATGCAAACCTCTAACATAAGTTTTACAATTAGCACAATACTACGAAATGCTAGGGAAAAAGGATTTGGAAAATAAAAATAACAAAATAAAAGAGTTAAAAACAAAAGTTTTGATTCAGCAGGCAAACCAGTATAGCGGCAGAGGAGTAAGAAGCAGGGGTAGAGGAAGAAGCCGTGGGGGCCCACAAAGGTCATTTTCTGCTCCCCCTACACAGCATACCACCACAAATGAACATGGACACACACAGGGATGCTTTAATTGTGGAGAACATGATCACTGGAGAGCTCAATGCCCACACCCTGTCAAACAGCCACAAAGAGGGGGTGGGATGGGGAGATCAAGAGGCCGGGGAAGGAGCATGGGAAGAGCTGGATATCAACAGCAAGGACGTGACTCACAACATGGCCCAGCAGGGTATTCCCCCAACACAAATTTCTTTGACAATGAACAAATACCAAAAATGCAGGTGCATCACCCTTATGATGGAATATATCAGGAAGGGTCCCAAGGGAATGGGACTATTATGCACCATAGGGAGGCCCGAGAGAGTTAATATAGAGGATGGTAATCCCTGTAGATCCCACTGGACCATATGTGAGGGGTAAGATTGAAGGTACACCTGTGGAATTACTAATAGATACAGGGGCCACCAATTCCTCCTTAACAAAGAAAAAGTTTCCAGATGTTCCTCTCTCGGGAAAACTAAATAAGTCAGTGGGATTCACCAACATACTTGTAACAAGCCCAATTTCAGCACCCTTGAAATACAGTATAGGCCCAATTCAGGACACGCATTAATTCCTTATATCAGACAAATGTGCATTTAATTTGTTGGGATTGGACTTGCTAAAAAAAATGAATGCCACAATTAAGTGCACTGCAGACGGAGTTTTCTTGGAAGTAGATGGACCAATGACAGAGGAAATGGGCAACTGTTTCCTATCAATAGGAATACAAAACATTACCGCACAAATAATGGATCAGATAGATTCAAGGATATGGGCAAAACACAAAAATGACATAGGGAAAATGAACATCACACCTGTAACAATTACAGTTAAACAGAATGAGAAATTACCAAGAATACCACAGTACAAAATAGCTCCAGAGGGTCTAAAGGGATTGCAGGATATAATAGCTGACTTACTAAAAGAAGGGATTGTTAAAGAAATATCAGGCAGTCCTTGTAACAGCCCTATTCTTCCGGTCTTAAAAAAAAGCGATGGAAATACTAATGAAAAAAGTTACAGATTCATAGTTGATCTCAGAGAAATTAATAAAATAGTGGTGCCACAGTTCCCGGTTGTCCCAAATGTAGTATCAATATTGTCAACACTGTCACCAGAAATGGCATATTTTTCTGTAGTGGATTTGAAGAATGCCTTCTTCTCAATTCCAGTAGATGAGGGTAGCATGTACCTCTTTTCATTCTCTGTAGGCGGGAGAACCTTCTGCTTCTGTAGAATCCCTCAAGGGTTCACAGAAAGCCCGAGCATTTACAACCAGGCCTTGAAAAGAGAACTAGACACATTCAATTTATCACCTACTTCTGTGCTAATACAATATATAGATGACCTGCTGCTTGGTAGCATCTCTGAGACACAATGTACAACTGACACCATTAATTTGTTAAATTTCTTAGCTGAACGTGGTCACAAAGTTTCACCAGAAAAGATACAATTTGTTCAACAGGAAGTATCCTACCTAGGACACATCCTGTTGAAAGGGCAGAGAAGATTGGATGATAAGCGCATTAAATTGATTCTACAGACACCAGTGCCACGCACCCAAAAACAGGTGCGAGCCTTTTTAGGTATGGCCAGTTATTGTCGACATTGGATTGCTAACTTCTCCTTGATTTCAAAACCCTTATTGGCCCTGACCCACAAGGACACGCCCGAACCCCTTCAGTGGTTGCCAGAACATGAACAAAGCTTCCTTGCCCTTCGGCAAGCTCTCTGCTCTGCTCCTGCTTTAGGCCTACCAGACTATTCTAAGTCTTTCCAACTCTATGTTCATGAGTCTGACGGGAGTGCTCTTGGGGTTCTATGCCAGCAGTTTGGTGACCACAAAAGACCATGCGCATATTTCTCTGCCACCTTGGATACTGTAGCCAAGGCTTTACCTTCCTGTATACGTTCTGTTGCAGCAACTGCCTTAGCACTACAACGTGCAGAAAGCATAATAATGGGACATGAAGTTGATGTCTATGTTCCACATGCCGTAGAGCTGATACTGAATAAGACACGCACGCAGCACCTCACAAATGCCAGGCTCACGCAGTATGAGATCTGTTTATTCGCAGCACATGTGACACTTCACAAATGCAATGTGCTTAACCCTGCCACTCTGTTACCTATTCCCACTGATGATCTAGTGGACTCAGACCATGATTGTATTTTGTTAACTGAGGAGCAAACAAAAGGGAGAATTGATATGACAGATACACCCTATGCAGATGCAGAAGGAGAATTGTGGGTGGATGGTTCCTGCCTTAGAACAGAGGATGGAAATACATCAGCAGCCTATGCAGTTGTAACAAATAAAACTGTAGTTGAGTCCTGTAAGATACCTGAGTTGTCTGCACAAGCAGCAGAACTTGTGGCACTCACACGAGCTTGTGAATTATCTGAAGGAAGGTGTGTTAACATATACACAGACAGTCAATATGCCTTTAATGTGGCACATTCCTTTGGAAGACTCTGGAAGGAAAGAGGTTTTATTACCTCACAAGGCACAAAGATACAGCATGGAGTGCTGATCACTAAATTACTTAATTCCTTGGCACTTCCAAAGAAATTGGCCATAATTAAATGCACTGCTCACAAGAAAGTTACAGACAAGGTAGGCCAGGGAAATGCATTTGCTGACATAACAGCAAAACAGACAGCAAGAAATAATTCAGCACTAGTACTAACGGTCCAAGAATTACCTGATGAAGTGAAGTCACTAGATCTAACAAGTGAAGGTATAAGACTAATGCAACAAGGAGCAACAGCAGAAGAACAGATGGGTTGGTCAAAGGACGGGTCATTTGTTCAAGGATGTTGGATGAATGACGCCAAGGATAAATATATGTTACCAGACAGGATGGTCTACTCTATGTGTTTGGCCATGCATGGCCCGGCACATATATGCAGGGATGCGATTGTAAATTGCATGGACAAATTCTGGGTGAACAAGAACATAAGAAAAATAGCACAGGAGATATGTCAAACATGTATGGTATGTGCACAGTACAATGTGGGTAAGACTGCTCCAGTACCCAAAGGCCACTTTCAAAAACCAACAATGCCATTTGAAGCCCAGCAAATAGACTATGTGGAGATGCCCCCTACAAATAAGTATAGGTATATCCTGGTGGTGGTGTGTATGTATTCAAAATGGATAGAGACATACCCGGTGAAACACAATGATGCCATCTCAACAGCCAAGTGCCTGATAAAGGAGCTGATCCCACGTTTTGGGGTCCCAAAAACAATATTTTCAGACAATGGCAGTCACTTCTGTAATGAAATAATAAAACTGACATGCAAAGCCTTGGGAATACAGCAGAAGCTACACTGCGCCTATCATCCAGAGGCCGCTGGTGCAGTGGAAAGAAAAAATGGCGTGCTTAAGGCCAAGATAGCAAAAATATGTGCTGACACAAAATTGACCTGGATGGATGCCTTACCTATTGCCCTAATGAGCATGAGGAGCACACCAGATGCCAAGACCAAAGTCAGTGCACACGAAATTGTCACTGGGTTGCCAATGGTAGCTTGGGGAGTTCCAGACAAAAATGCTCTGCCTATGATGACGAATGAACTGTTGAATGATTACTGCATGTCACTTACACGTACTCTTGCTTCTATCAACCAGCACGTGAAGGGAGCCCTTCCAGAGCCGCTGCAGGTCGAGGGGCACAAGTTCAAGCCCGGTGACTGGGTGCTCATCAAAGCATTCCAGAGGTCCAACTGTCTCCAAGCTCGCTGGAAGGGTCCGCAGCAAGTCCTGCTCGCCACAAAGACAGCAGTGAAGTGCACCAACAACAAATCTTGGATTCACGCCAGCCACATCAAGAGGGCACCTCCTGAGACTGCATCCAGCCAAGACCCAGGTCAGCAGCACATGCCAACACCAGAACTGATCAAAGAGGAAAAAAGGTACAATTTGAGGTCTACAAAGAAGAAGGAGATGAAATGTCAGTAATTCTGGTAACTGATCTTCTGCAGGAAATAGATGGAGTACTACTATTAGATATTATCGTAACCGATATTTTGACAACAATTTTTGACTTTGAGAATAGCAGTGAAGAAGACAATGAAGACGCACTCATTTACCTTGAGGAAGTATTTGATCAGCTAGAATACCAACTAATGCGAGATTTAAATAGTATAGCATTAAAAGAAGCCTTGAGTAGAGTACTTTCTGACTAAGAAAATTCAACTAGGGTATATTGCACACTACCACCAGGGGTAATAACTCAGTTGCAGAACAAGAAAAGTTTAGCACAATTCATCAGGGAATTCTTAGTAAAAAGTGGGCCAGTACAACGTTGAGTAGATGAACTGATCCAGGAGGTATTTGCGAGTCCTCCTGTAACTGCATAGTGCCCGTGCCACTGCAGCAATTAGTAGATGAACTGATCCAGGAGGTAGTTGCGAGTCCTCCTGTAACTGCATAGTGCCCGTGCCACTGCAGCAATTAGTAGATGAACTGATCCGGGAGGTATTTGCGAGTCCTCCTGTCACTGCGAGCACCCGTGCTGCTGCAGCAACCACCAAATAACTTTTTCACAGGTTGGCAAGACAGCCTGCTTCAAAAAGCTCCTTTAGGGTGAGGTACAGTGGACAATATTATAAAAAAATTAAGGAAGGTTGCACTAAAGGTTGAAATACGTGACCAAAGGGTCGTGCATTACAAGAATTACATGCATATCTTTGGGAGGCGAGAAGTACCAAGAAATTCTCAGAGACCATCTGAAATATTAACGAATAGCTGTTCGCAATATATTCTATACTACAGCCTCACCTTATATGTGTTTATGCTTTTTGTGTGTTTAGCTTATATTATAGTAAAGATTCATAGTGATAATTCACAACATAGTGTCATTAATAGCACTACATCCAATTAAAGAAAGTATAAGAATAGATAGGTATGGATAGGGAAAATACAGTTCTAAAAATGAAGAAAAAATGGTACAAGTCTAAAATGTGCATATCTGGGGTGATATTCTGTCTGTTATTACTAGCATTAATTACTGTATTTCTATTAGATGTGTTCTATCCCATGGAAAATTTGATCCCAACACCAACAACACCTGCTACAATACCTGCATACACTTTGTCACCTGAAGAAATAGCTCACAGAGAAGATATGCACCACAATTCCTTTGTGACTTTGTTGCATCATACCAATAAGATATTACCAAGGGAAAATTGCTGGATATGTTTGCAATTCCCAGCTTCGGTAGACCAAAGTTTGCCCCTGGTTCAAGTCCCACTGCCTTTTGCAGCATCCTGTTATGCCATTTACATAACAATAGTAAAAATAGAACTGATAGCTGTTTTGCAGAATTTAAAGAAAAGTACTGCTGGTGCAGGGACAACTATGGCCCCACCTGCAGGAACATTATATAACAAATATATGGCAGATATTCTGACACTAGGGAACTGCACGGAAGTGATAGAACAGAATGCAACATTTCCCCTGTCTGACATCTTTACTCCGCTCTTTCCAAATCAGAATACAAGCATTGGGATAGCAGGCCCATCAAAAGAGGCAAATAAGAATATACCATTTTTGAAGTTAAAATTAAGAAAACACAACGCAATAGGGAGTATATGTATTAAGAGTAATGGGACCTATCAGGTGGGCAATAGTACAAATTGTAACATGACATTTGAAATGACGGCCGGAAATATTAGCATTCCACTTTACGTAGGTGACTCAATTTATTTCATTTGTGGAGAGAAGGCTTATACATGGCTTCCAACAAATTGGGGTGGTTGTTGTCACCTAGGTTTTGTATTACCTGCTATAGCAATAAAGGACACAAAGGAAGTACGAAGGGACATGCAAAGATATGCACCACGGCGAGGCAGGAGAAGTGTGGATCAAAAAGATACAGCCTCACAGATAGCGGGTGATATATTCAAAGGGGTGATACCATGGATTGGTCCATCTATCAACTCAGGGGATATACGTAGATTGTCCAGACTACTCGAAGCAACAATAAACGAAACTACAAGTATACTTGAAAATATTACAGTAGAACTTCAAGCGGTGAGATTAGTTTCGTTACAAAATAGAATGATTCTTGACATGATGCTAGCAGAAAGGGGAGGAGTCTGTGCAATTATAGGGGCGTCCTGTTGCACCTATGTCCCTGACTCCTCTGTTACTGTCAGGGAGGCAATAAAAAGATTGCATCATATAGGTGTAGAAGCACATCAGGATTCTGATACATGGGACATAGGAGGATCACTTTGGAGTTGGTTGAGCGCATGGGGTTGGAAGATAGGAATGGTGTTCATAACAATTTTCCTACTAATAATAGGCTGTTGTCTATTAATTAATTGCCTGCCAATGTGCTGTCAACTATTGGGACAGCTGACAAAATGCCAAGTGAGGAAATTAAAGGAAAAAGAAAGAATGCTGATGCAAACAGTCACTACTGAGTTAATGAGCATAGACATGTCTGACAATGATAAGAATGAACAATATAATTATTAAATTGTGATATGTTTCGTGATGAAATTATTTTAAACTAAGGTTCAAAGGGTCGTTTTGTAAAAGATGAAAAATTAGTTGGCCCTCTTTAATGAATACATTTAAATGAACCATAGTTTATATTAATTTATGCCTGACATCTGCCTGTAAATGATATGAGCCACTCATAATGGAAGGTAGCTCCATGCTGTACAAATGGTTAAAATTAAGTTGTCTGAAATTCAGCTGAAACCAGAAAGAATGGCAAGTGAACATGTACGTGCCCATTCTGCTGTAGCTCCAAGTTGTTTAATGATTCACTAGCTTTTCACCTATGTACAGAGCCAGTTCAGTCAGTTCAGCGAGCCCTTTCTAGGAATCGCTCGCTGACCTAGGACGTGCCAAGTTTGGTCTGCCCATTGCCCGGTTAAGTGAAAGGGCAAAGTGTTTGCTCAGCACAGATAGCAAGTGCGTCATTTGTATGGGAAAGCAGAAAACACGGGCCTCTGCTGATAGTAGATCAACATTGCACATTGACATTTCAAGATAACCGGCCAAGGCAAGGCTGAAAGTCAGGAGGTGGTGGTTTAAAGATTAACCAGTATCTGCATGGTCAGATGCGTCACAAATAATGTAAAATGTGAATGTAGACATATTTCTGAAATGCACCTTGATACTGTAATGTACACGTGGACCTAATTCTAGCATGGTCACACCATGATGTAATAGTTAATTAATAACATGCCAAGAGTCTGTGAACGTATATAAAGACTGATTTCTTTCTGTAAAACCAGATCACTTTGCAGTCCTGCAAATTGTCTCAGCTGCAGCTTTATTGGCAATAAAGCCACTATTCTTTGAAACCTTGTATGTGCCCTTCCTTGTCCCTATTAATAAATGTTATGCTTTTACACCATAAACTGTGGTTTTTGCATTTGTCACCCCGAGTGGGATGGGTAGGCTCAGACGTGAGTCCCATGTTCTCCACACCACGGAATTCAAGCAAGCCGGGCTGAAGACGGCTGGAATTCCAGAAACCGGTCCTCGGAAGCTTGTTTCCGGTCCAGGGAAGGCATGGCTTGGCAGTTCGGGCTGGACTGTTCCCATGAGGCACAGGGTCAGACTGATTTGCATATGGCCATGTCTGAACTGGGGTGGTGTGGAGTGCAAAAAAATGATGGATTCAGGCCCAGATCTCTGTACTGGGGTGAATGTATGACATTGTTCTGCATTCTGTCCATAAACTGTGGTTTTTGCATTTCTCACCCCGAGTGGGATGGGAATGCTCAGACGTGAGTCCCATGCTCTCCACACTACTGGATTCAAGCAAGCCGGGCTGAAGATGGCTGGAATGCCAGAAAACGGTCCTCGGAAGCTTGTTTTCGGTCCAGGGAAGGCATGGCTTGGCAGTTCGGGCTGGACTGTTCCCCTGAGGCACAGTGTCAGACTGATTTGCATATGGCCATGTCTGAACTGGAGTGGTGTGGAGTGCAAAACAAATGATGGATTTAGGCCCAGATCTCTGTACTGGGGTGAATGTATGACATTGTTCTGCATTCTGTCCATCAACTGTGGTTTTTGCATTTGTCACCCGAGTGGAATGGGTATGCTCAGACGTGAGTCCCATGCTCTCCACACCACTGGATTCAAGCAAGCCGGGCTGAAGACGGCTGGAATGCCAGAAACCGGTCCTCAGAAGCTTGTTTCCGGTCCAGGGAAGGCATGGCTTGGCAGTTCGGGCTGGACTGTTCCCATGAGGCACAGTGTCAGACTGATTTGCATATGGCCATGTCTGAACTGGGGTGGTGTGGAGTGCAAAAAAATGATGGATTTAGGCCCAGATCTCTGTACTGGGGGTGAATGTATGACATTGTTCTGCATTCTGTCCATAAACTGTGGTTTTTGCATTTCTCACCCCGAGTGGGATGGGAATGCTCAGACGTGAGTCCCATGCTCTCCACACTACTGGATTCAAGCAAGCCGGGCTGAAGATGGCTGGAATGCCAGAAAACGGTCCTCGGAAGCTTGTTTTCGGTCCAGGGAAGGCATGGCTTGGCAGTTCGGGCTGGACTGTTCCCCTGAGGCACAGTGTCAGACTGATTTGCATATGGCCATGTCTGAACTGGAGTGGTGTGGAGTGCAAAACAAATGATGGATTTAGGCCCAGATCTCTGTACTGGGTTGAATGTATGACATTGTTCTGCATTCTGTCCATCAACTGTGGTTTTTGCATTTGTCACCCGAGTGGAATGGGTATGCTCAGACGTGAGTCCCATGCTCTCCACACCACTGGATTCAAGCAAGCCGGGCTGAAGACGGCTGGAATGCCAGAAACCGGTCCTCAGAAGCTTGTTTCCGGTCCAGGGAAGGCATGGCTTGGCAGTTCGGGCTGGACTGTTCCCATGAGGCACAGTGTCAGACTGATTTGCATATGGCCATGTCTGAACTGGGGTGGTGTGGAGTGCAAAAAAATGATGGATTTAGGCCCAGATCTCTGTACTGGGGGTGAATGTATGACATTGTTCTGCATTCTGTCCATCAACTGTGGTTTTTGCATTTGTCACCCCGAGTGGGATGGGTATGCTCAGACGAGAGTCCCATGCTCTCTACACCACTGGATTCAAGCAAGCCGGGCTGAAGACGGCTGGAATGCCAGAAACCGGTCCTCAGAAGCTTGTTTCTGGTCCAGGGAAGGCATGGCTTGGCAGTTCGGGCTGGACTGTTCCCATGAGGCACAGGGTCAGACTGATTTGCATATGGCCATGTCTGAACTGGGGTGGTCTGAAGTGCAAAAACATGATGGATTTAGGCCCAGATATCTGTACTGGGGTGAATGTATGACATTGTTCTGCATTCTGTCCATCAACTGTGGTTTTTGCATTTGTCACCCCGAGTGGGATGGGTATGCTCAGACGTTAGTCCCATGCTCTCCACACCACTGGATTCAAGCAAGCCGGGCTGAAGTTGGCTGGAATGCCAGAAACCGGTCCTCAGAAGCTTGTGTCCGGTCCAGGGAAGGCATGGCGTGGCAGTTCGGGCTGGACTGTTCTCATGAGGCAGAGGGTCAGACTGATTTGCATATGGCCATATATGAACTGGGGTGGTGTGGAGTGCAAAAAAATGATGGATTTAGTCCCCGAACTCTGTACTGGGGTGAATGTATGACATTGTTCTGCATTCTGTCCATCAACTGTGGTTTTTGCATTTGTCACCCCGAGTGGGATGGGTATGCTCAGACGTGAGTCCCATGCTCTCCACACCACTGGATTCAAGCAAGCCGGGCTGAAGACGGCTGGAATGCCAGAAACCGGTCCTCAGAACTTGTTTCTGGTCCAGGGAAGACATGGCTTGGCAGTTCGGGCTGGACTGTTCCCATGAGGCACAGGGTCAGACTGATTTGCATATGGCCATGTCTGAACTGGGGTGGTGTGGAGTGCAAAAAAATGATGGATTTAGGCCCCGAACTCTGTACTGGGGTGAATGTATGACATTGTTCTGCATTCTGTCCATCAACTGTGGTTTTTGCATTTGTCACCCAGAGTGGAATGGGTATGCTCAGACATGGGTCCAATGCTCTCCACACCACTGGATTCAAGCAAGCTGGGCTGAGAACGGCTGGAATGCCAGAAACCAGTCCTCGGAAGCTTGTTTCTGGTCCAGGGAAGGCATGGCTTGGCAGTTCGGGCTGGACTGTTCCCATGAGGCACAGTGTCAGACTGATTTGCATAGGGCCATGTCTGAACTGGGGTGGTGTGGAGTCCAAAAAAATGATGGATTTAGGCCCAGATCTCTGTACTGGGGTGAATGTATGACATTGTTCTCCATTCTGTCCATCAACTGTGGTTTTTGCATTTGTCACCCCGAGTGGGATGGGTATGCTCAGACGTGAGTCCCATGCTCTCCACACCACTGGATTCAAGCAAGCCGGGCTGAAGACGGCTGGAATGCCAGAAACCGGTCCTCAGAAGCTTGTTTCTGGTCCAGGGAAGGCATGGCTTGGCAGTTCGGGCTGGACTGTTCCCATGAGGCACAGGGTCAGACTGATTTGCATATGGCCATGTCTGAACTGGGGTGGTCTGAAGTGCAAAAAAATGATGGATTTAGGCCCAGATCTCTGTACTGGGGTGAATGTATGACATTGTTCTGCATTCTGTCCATCAACTGTGGTTTTTGCATTTGTCACCCCGAGTGGGATGGGTATGCTCAGACGTGAGTCCCATGCTCTCCACACCACTGGATTCAAGCAAGCCGGGCTGAAGTTGGCTGGAATGCCAGAAACCGGTCCTCGGAAGCTTGTGTCCGGTCCAGGGAAGGCATGGCGTGGCAGTTCGGGCTGGACTGTTCTCATAAGGCACAGGGTCAGACTAATTTGCATATGGCCATATCTGAACTGGGGTTGTGTGGAGTGCAAAAAAATGATGGATTTAGTCCCCGAACTCTGTACTGGGGTGAATGTATGACATTGTTCTGCATTCTGTCCATCAACTGTGGTTTTTGCATTTGTCACCCCGAGTGGGATGGGTATGCTCAGACGTGAGTCCCATGCTCTCCACACCACTGATTTCAAGCAAGTCGGGCTGAAGACGGCTGGAATGCCAGAAACCGGTCCTCGGAAGCTTGTTTCCGGTCCAGGGAAGGCATGGCTTGGCTGTTCGGGCTGGACTCTTCCCATGAGGCACAGGGTCAGACTGATTTGTTTATGGCCATGTCTGAACTGGGGTGGTGTGGAGTGCAAAAAAATTATGGATTTAGGCCCGAACTCTGTACTGGGGTGAATGTATGACATTGTTCTGCATTCTGTCCATCAACTGTGGTTTTTGCATTTGTCACCCAGAGTGGGATGGGTATGCTCAGACATGAGTCCAATGCTCTCCACACCACTGGATTCAAGCAAGCTGGGCTGAAGACGGCTGGAATGCCAGAAACCAGTCCTCGGAAGCTTGTTTCCGGTCCAGGGAAGGCATGGCTTGGCAGTTCGGGCTGGACTGTTCTCATGAGGCACAGTGTCAGACTGATTTGCATATGGCCATGTCTGAACTGGGGTGGTGTGGACCGCCAAAAAATGATGGATTTAGGCCCAGATCTCTGTACTGGGGTGAATGTATGACATTGTTTTGCATTCTGTCCATCAACTGTGGTTTTTGCATTTGTCACCCCGAGTGGGATGGGTATGCTCAGACGTGAGTCCCATGCTCTCCACACCACTGGATTCAAGCAAGCCGGGCTGAAGACGGCTGGAATGCCAGAAACCGGTCCTCGGAAGCTTGTTTCCGGTCCAGGGAAGGCATGGCTTGGCAGTTCGGGCTGGACTGTTCCCATGAGGCACAGTGTCAGACTGATTTGCATAGGGCCATGTCTGAACTGGGGTGGTGTGGAGTTCAAAAAAATGATGGATTTAGGCCCAGATCTCTGTACTGGGGTGAATGTATGACATTGTTCTCCATTCTGTCCATCAACTGTGGTTTTTGGATTTGTCACCCCGAGTGGGATGGGTATGCTCAGACGTGAGTCCCATGCTCTCCACACCACTGGATTCAAGCAAGCCGGGCTGAAGACGGCTAGAATGCCAGAAACCAGTCCTCAGAAGCTTGTTTCTGGTCCAGGGAAGGCATGGCTTGGCAGTTCGGGCTGGACTGTTCCCATGAGGCACAGGGTCAGACTGATTTGCATATGGCCATGTCTGAACTGGGGTGGTCTGAAGTGCAAAAAAATGATGGATTTAGGCCCAGATCTCTGTACTGGGGTGAATGTATGACATTGTTCTGCATTCTGTCCATCAACTGTGGTTTTTGCATTTGTCACCCCGAGTGGGATGGGTATGCTCAGACGTGAGTCCCATGCTCTCCACACCACTGGATTCAAGCAAGCCGGGCTGAAGTTGGCTGGAATGCCAGAAACCGGTCCTCGGAAGCTTGTGTCCGGTCCAGGGAAGGCATGGCGTGGCAGTTCGGGCTGGACTGTTCTCATAAGGCACAGGGTCAGACTGATTTGCATATGGCCATATCTGAACTGGGGTGGTGTGGAGTGCAAAAAAAAATAATGGATTTAGTCCCCGAACTCTGTACTGGGGTGAATGTATGACATTGTTCTGCATTCTGTCCATCAACTGTGGTTTTTGCATTTGTCACCCCGAGTGGGATGGGTATGCTCAGACGTGAGTCTCATGCTCTCCACACCACTGATTTCAAGCAAGCCGGGCTGAAGACGGCTGGAATGCCAGAAACCGGTCCTCGGAAGCTTGTTTCCGGTCCAGGGAAGGCATGGCTTGGCTGTTCGGGCTGGACTCTTCCCATGAGGCACAGGGTCAGACTGATTTTCTTATGGCCATGTCTGAACTGGGGTGGTGTGGAGTGCAAAAAAATGATGGATTTAGGCCCCGAACTCTGTACTGGGGTGAATGTATGACATTGTTCTGCATTCTGTCCATCAACTGTGGTTTTTGCATTTGTCACCCAGAGTGGGATGGGTATGCTCAGACATGAGTCCAATGCTCTCCACACCACTGGATTCAAGGAAGCTGGGCTGAAGACGGCTGGAATGCCAGAAACCAGTCCTCGGAAGCTTGTTTCCGGTCCAGGGAAGGCATGGCTTGGCAGTTCGGGCAGGACTGTTCTCATGAGGCACAGTGTCAGACTGATTTGCATATGGCCATGTCTGAACTGGGGTGGTGTGGACTGCCAAAAAATGATGGATTTAGGCCCAGATCTCTGTACTGGGGTGAATGTATGACATTGTTTTGCATTCTGTCCATCAACTGTGGTTTTTGCATTTGTCACCCCGAGTGGGATGGGTATGCTCAGACGTGAGTCCCATGCTCTCCACACCACTGGATTCAAGCAAGCCGGGCTGAAGACGGCTGGAATGCCAGAAACCGGTCCTCGGAAGCTTGTTTCCGGTCCAGGGAAGGCATGGCTTGGCAGTTCGGGATGGACTGTTCCCATGAGGCACAGGGTCAGACTGATTTGCATATATCCATGTCTGAACTGGGGTGGTGTGGAGTGCAAAAAAATGATGGATTTAGTTGCAGATCTCTATACTGGGGTGAATGTATGACATTGTTCTGCATTCTGTCCATCAACTGTGGTTTTTGCATTTGTCACCCCGAGTGGGATGGGTATGCTCAGACGTGAGTCCCATACTCTCCACACCACTGGATTCAAGCAAGCCGGGCTGAAGACGGCTGGAATGCCAGAAACCAGTCCTCAGAAGCTTGTTTCCGGTCCAGGGAAGGCATGGCTTGGCAGTTCGGGCTGGACTGTTCCCATGAGGCACAGTGTCAGACTGATTTGCATATGGCCATGTCTGAACTGGGGTGGTTTGAAGTGCAAAAAAATGATGGATTTATGCCCAGATCTCAGTACTGGGGTGAATGTATGACATTGTTCTCCATTCTGTCCATCAACTGTGGTTTTTGCATTTGTCACCCCGAGTGGGATGGGTATGCTCAGACGTGAGTCCTATGCTCTCCACACCACTGGATTCAAGCAAGCCGGGCTGAAGACGGCTGGAATGCCAGAAACCGGTCCTCAGAAGCTTGTTTCTGGTCCAGGAAAGGCATGGCTTGGCAGTTCGGGCTGGACTGTTCCCATGAGGCACAGGGTCAGACTGATTTGCATATGGCCATGTCTGAACTGGGGTGGTCTGAAGTGCAAAAAAATGATGGATTTAAGCCCAGATATCTTTACTGGGGTGAATGTATGACATTGTTCTGCATTCTGTCCATCAACTGTGGTTTTTGCATTTGTCACCCCGAGTGGGATGGGTATGCTCAGACGTTAGTCCCATGCTCTCCACACCACTGGATTCAAGCAAGCCGGGCTGAAGTTGGCTGGAATGCCAGAAACCGGTCCTCAGAAGCTTGTGTCCGGTCCAGGGAAGGCATGCCGTGGCAGTTCGGGCTGGACTGTTCTCATAAGGCAGAGGGTCAGACTGATTTGCATATGGCCATATCTGAACTGGGGTGGTGAGGAGTGCAAAACAATGATGGATTTAGTCCCCGAACTCTGTACTGGGGTGAATGTATGACATTGTTCTGCATTCTGTCCATCAACTGTGGTTTTTGCATTTGTCACCCCGAGTGGGATGGGTATGCTCAGACGTGAGTCCCATGCTCTCCACACCACTGGATTCAAGCAAGCCGGGCTGAAGACAGCTGGAATGCCAGAAACCGGTCCTTGGAAGCTTGTTTCCGGTCCAGGGAAGGCATGGCTTGGCTGTTCGGGCTGGACTCTTCCCATGAGGCACAGGGTCAGACTGATTTGCATATGGCCATGTATGAACTGGGGTGGTGTGGAGTGCAAAAAAATGATGGATTTAGTCCCCGAACTCTGTACTGGGGTGAATGTATGACATTGTTCTGCATTCTGTCCATCAACTGTGGTTTTTGCATTTGTCACCCGAGTGGAATGGGTATGCTCAGACGTGAGTCCCATGCTCTCCACACCACTGGATTCAAGCAAGCTGGGCTGAAGACGGCTGGGTTGCCAGAAACCGGTCCTCAGAAGCTTGTTTCCGGTCCAGGGAAGGCATGGCTTGGCAGTTCGGGCTGGACTGTTCCCATGAGGCACAGTGTCAGACTGATTTGCATATGGCCATGTCTGAACTGAGGTGGTGTGGAGTGCAAAAAAATGATGGATTTAGGCCCAGATCTCTGTACTGGGGGTGAATGTATGACATTGTTCTGCATTCTGTCCATCAACTGTGGTTTTTGCATTTGTCACCCCGAGTGGGATGGGTATGCTCAGACGAGATTCCCATGCTCTCTACACCACTGGATTCAAGCAAGCCGGGCTGAAGACGGCTGGAATGCCAGAAACCGGTCCTCAGAAGCATGTTTCTGGTCCAGGGAAGGCATGGCTTGGCAGTTCGGGCTGGACTGTTCCCATGAGGCACAGGGTCAGACTGATTTGCATATGGCCATGTCTGAACTGGGGTGGTCTGAAGTGCAAAAAAATGATGGATTTAGGCCCAGATATCTGTACTGGGGTGAATGTATGACATTGTTCTGCATTCTGTCCATCAACTGTGGTTTTTGCATTTGTCACCCCGAGTGGGATGGGTATGCTCAGACGTTAGTCCCATGCTCTCCACACCACTGGATTCAAGCAATCCGGGCTGAAGTTGGCTGGAATGCCAGAAACCGGTCCTCAGAAGCTTGTGTCCGGTCCAGGGAAGGCATGGCGTGGCAGTTCGGGCTGGACTGTTCTCATAAGGCAGAGGGTCAGACTGATTTGTATATGGCCATATCTGAACTGGGGTGGTGTGGAGTGCAAAAAAATGATGGATTTAGTCCCCGAACTCTGTACTGGGGTGAATGTATGACATTGTTCTGCATTCTGTCCATCAACTGTGGTTTTTGCATTTGTCACCCCGAGTGGGATGGGTATGCTCAGACGCGAGTCCCATGCTCTCCTTACCACTGGATTCAAGCAAGCCGGGCTGAAGACGGCTGGAATGCCAGAAACCGGTCCTCAGAACTTGTTTCTGGTCCAGGGAAGACATGGCTTGGCAGTTCGGGCTGGACTGTTCCCATGAGGCACAGGGTCAGACTGATTTGCATATGGCCATGTCTGAACTGGGGTGGTGTGGAGTGCAAAAAAATGATGGATTTAGGCCCCGAACTCTGTACTGGGGTGAATGTATGACATTGTTCTGCATTCTGTCCATCAACTGTGGTTTTTGCATTTGTCACCCAGAGTGGGATGGGTATGCTCAGACATGGGTCCAATGCTCTCCACACCACTGGATTCAAGCAAGCTGGGCTGAAGACGGCTGGAATGCCAGAAACCAGTCCTCGGAAGCTTGTTTCCGGTCCAGGGAAGGCATGGCTTGGCAGTTCGGGCTGGAATGTTCTCATGAGGCACAGTGTCAGACTGATTTGCATATGGCCATGTCTGAACTGGGGTGGTGTGGAGTGCAAAAAAATGATGGATTTAGGCCCAGATCTCTGTACTGGGGTGAATGTATGACATTGTTCTGCATTCTGTCCATCAACTGTGGTTTTTGCATTTGTCACCCAGAGTGGGATGGGTATGCTCAGACATGGGTCCAATGCTCTCGACACCACTGGATTCAAGCAAGCTGGGCTGAAGACGGCTGGAATGCCAGAAACCGGTCCTCAGAAGCTTGTTTCCGGTCCAGGGAAGGCATGGCTTGGCAGTTCGGGCTGGACTGTTCCCATGAGGCACAGTTTCAGACTGATTTGCATATGGCCATGTCTGAACTGGGGTGGTGTGGAGTGCAAAAAAATGATGGATTTAGGCCCAGATCTCTGTACTGGGGGTGAATGTATGACATTGTTCTGCATTCTGTCCATCAACTGTGGTTTTTGCATTTGTCACCCCGAGTGGGATGGGTATGCTCAGACGAGAGTCCCATGCTCTCTACACCACTGGATTCAAGCAAGCCGGGCTGAAGACGGCTGGAATGCCAGAAACCGGTCCTCAGAAGCTTGTTTCTGGTCCAGGGAAGGCATGGCTTGGCAGTTCGGGCTGGACTGTTCCCATGAGGCACAGGGTCAGACTGATTTGCATATGGCCATGTCTGAACTGGGGTGGTCTGAAGTGCAAAAAAATGATGGATTTAGGCCCAGATATCTGTACTGGGGTGAATGTATGACATTGTTCTGCATTCTGTCCATCAACTGTGGTTTTTGCATATGTCACCCCGAGTGGGATGGGTATGCTCAGACGTTAGTCCCATGCTCTCCACACCACTGGATTCAAGCAAGCCGGGCTGAAGTTGGCTGGAATGCCAGAAACCGGTCCTCAGAAGCTTGTGTCCGGTCCAGGGAAGGCATGGCGTGGCAGTTCGGGCTGGACTGTTCTCATAAGGCAGAGGGTCAGACTGATTTGCATATGGCCATATCTGAACTGGGGTGGTGTGGAGTGCAAAAAAATGATGGATTTAGTCCCCGAACTCTGTACTGGGGTGAATGTATGACATTGTTCTGCATTCTGTCCATCAACTGTGGTTTTTGCATTTGTCACCCCGAGTGGGATGGGTATGCTCAGACGCGAGTCCCATGCTCTCCTTACCACTGGATTCAAGCAAGTCAGGCTGAAGACGGCTGGAATGCCAGAAACCGGTCCTCAGAACTTGTTTCTGGTCCAGGGAAGACATGGCTTGGCAGTTCGGGCTGGACTGTTCCCATGAGGCACAGGGTCAGACTGATTTGCATATGGCCATGTCTGAACTGGGGTGGTGTGGAGTGCAAAAAAATGATGGATTTAGGCACCGAACTCTGTACTGGGGTGAATGTATGACATTGTTCTGCATTCTGTCCATCAACTGTGGTTTTTGCATTTGTCACCCAGAGTGGGATGGGTATGCTCAGACATGGGTCCAATGCTCTCCACACCACTGGATTCAAGCAAGCTGGGCTGAAGACGGCTGGAATGCCAGAAACCAGTCCTCGGAAGCTTGTTTCCGGTCCAGGGAAGGCATGGCTTGGCAGTTCGGGCTGGACTTTTCTCATGAGGCACAGTGTCAGACTGATTTGCATATGGCCATGTCTGAACTGGGGTGGTGTGGAGTGCCAAAAAATGATGGATTTAGACCCAGATATCTGTACTGGGGTGAACGTATGACATTGTTTTGCATTCTGTCCATCAACTGTGGTTTTTGCATTTGTCACCCCGAGTGGGATGGGTATGCTCAGACGTGAGTCCCATGCTCTCCACACCACTGGATTCAAGCAAGCCGGGCTGAAGTTGGCTGGAATGCCAGAAACCGGTCCTCGGAAGCTTGTGTCCGGTCCAGGGAAGGCATGGCGTGGCAGTTCGGGCTGGACTGTTCTCATAAGGCACAGGGTCAGACTGATTTGCATATGGCCATATCTGAACTGGGGTGGTGTGGAGTGCAAAAAAAAATAATGGATTTAGTCCCCGAACTCTGTACTGGGGTGAATGTATGACATTGTTCTGCATTCTGTCCATCAACTGTGGTTTTTGCATTTGTCACCCCGAGTGGGATGGGTATGCTCAGACGTGAGTCTCATGCTCTCCACACCACTGATTTCAAGCAAGCCGGGCTGAAGACGGCTGGAATGCCAGAAACCGGTCCTCGGAAGCTTGTTTCCGGTCCAGGGAAGGCATGGCTTGGCTGTTCGGGCTGGACTCTTCCCATGAGGCACAGGGTCAGACTGATTTTCTTATGGCCATGTCTGAACTGGGGTGGTGTGGAGTGCAAAAAAATGATGGATTTAGGCCCCGAACTCTGTACTGGGGTGAATGTATGACATTGTTCTGCATTCTGTCCATCAACTGTGGTTTTTGCATTTGTCACCCAGAGTGGGATGGGTATGCTCAGACATGAGTCCAATGCTCTCCACACCACTGGATTCAAGGAAGCTGGGCTGAAGACGGCTGGAATGCCAGAAACCAGTCCTCGGAAGCTTGTTTCCGGTCCAGGGAAGGCATGGCTTGGCAGTTCGGGCAGGACTGTTCTCATGAGGCACAGTGTCAGACTGATTTGCATATGGCCATGTCTGAACTGGGGTGGTGTGGACTGCCAAAAAATGATGGATTTAGGCCCAGATCTCTGTACTGGGGTGAATGTATGACATTGTTTTGCATTCTGTCCATCAACTGTGGTTTTTGCATTTGTCACCCCGAGTGGGATGGGTATGCTCAGACGTGAGTCCCATGCTCTCCACACCACTGGATTCAAGCAAGCCGGGCTGAAGACGGCTGGAATGCCAGAAACCGGTCCTCGGAAGCTTGTTTCCGGTCCAGGGAAGGCATGGCTTGGCAGTTCGGGATGGACTGTTCCCATGAGGCACAGGGTCAGACTGATTTGCATATATCCATGTCTGAACTGGGGTGGTGTGGAGTGCAAAAAAATGATGGATTTAGTTGCAGATCTCTATACTGGGGTGAATGTATGACATTGTTCTGCATTCTGTCCATCAACTGTGGTTTTTGCATTTGTCACCCCGAGTGGGATGGGTATGCTCAGACGTGAGTCCCATGCTCTCCACACCACTGGATTCAAGCAAGCCGGGCTGAAGACGGCTGGAATGCCAGAAACCAGTCCTCAGAAGCTTGTTTCCGGTCCAGGGAAGGCATGGCTTGGCAGTTCGGGCTGGACTGTTCCCATGAGGCACAGTGTCAGACTGATTTGCATATGGCCATGTCTGAACTGGGGTGGTTTGAAGTGCAAAAAAATGATGGATTTATGCCCAGATCTCAGTACTGGGGTGAATGTATGACATTGTTCTCCATTCTGTCCATCAACTGTGGTTTTTGCATTTGTCACCCCGAGTGGGATGGGTATGCTCAGACGTGAGTCCTATGCTCTCCACACCACTGGATTCAAGCAAGCCGGGCTGAAGACGGCTGGAATGCCAGAAACCGGTCCTCAGAAGCTTGTTTCTGGTCCAGGAAAGGCATGGCTTGGCAGTTCGGGCTGGACTGTTCCCATGAGGCACAGGGTCAGACTGATTTGCATATGGCCATGTCTGAACTGGGGTGGTCTGAAGTGCAAAAAAGTGATGGATTTAAGCCCAGATATCTTTACTGGGGTGAATGTATGACATTGTTCTGCATTCTGTCCATCAACTGTGGTTTTTGCATTTGTCACCCCGAGTGGGATGGGTATGCTCAGACGTTAGTCCCATGCTCTCCACACCACTGGATTCAAGCAAGCCGGGCTGAAGTTGGCTGGAATGCCAGAAACCGGTCCTCAGAAGCTTGTGTCCGGTCCAGGGAAGGCATGGCGTGGCAGTTCGGGCTGGACTGTTCTCATAAGGCAGAGGGTCAGACTGATTTGCATATGGCCATATCTGAACTGGGGTGGTGAGGAGTGCAAAAAAATGATGGATTTAGTCCCCGAACTCTGTACTGGGGTGAATGTATGACATTGTTCTGCATTCTGTCCATCAACTGTGGTTTTTGCATTTGTCACCCCGAGTGGGATGGGTATGCTCAGACGTGAGTCCCATGCTCTCCACACCACTGGATTCAAGCAAGCCGGGCTGAAGACAGCTGGAATGCCAGAAACCGGTCCTTGGAAGCTTGTTTCCGGTCCAGGGAAGGCATGGCTTGGCTGTTCGGGCTGGACTCTTCCCATGAGGCACAGGGTCAGACTGATTTGCATATGGCCATGTATGAACTGGGGTGGTGTGGAGTGCAAAAAAATGATGGATTTAGTCCCCGAACTCTGTACTGGGGTGAATGTATGACATTGTTCTGCATTCTGTCCATCAACTGTGGTTTTTGCATTTGTCACCCGAGTGGAATGGGTATGCTCAGACGTGAGTCCCATGCTCTCCACACCACTGGATTCAAGCAAGCTGGGCTGAAGACGGCTGGGTTGCCAGAAACCGGTCCTCAGAAGCTTGTTTCCGGTCCAGGGAAGGCATGGCTTGGCAGTTCGGGCTGGACTGTTCCCATGAGGCACAGTGTCAGACTGATTTGCATATGGCCATGTCTGAACTGAGGTGGTGTGGAGTGCAAAAAATGATGGATTTAGGCCCAGATCTCTGTACTGGGGGTGAATGTATGACATTGTTCTGCATTCTGTCCATCAACTGTGGTTTTTGCATTTGTCACCCCGAGTGGGATGGGTATGCTCAGACGAGATTCCCATGCTCTCTACACCACTGGATTCAAGCAAGCCGGGCTGAAGACGGCTGGAATGCCAGAAACCGGTCCTCAGAAGCATGTTTCTGGTCCAGGGAAGGCATGGCTTGGCAGTTCGGGCTGGACTGTTCCCATGAGGCACAGGGTCAGACTGATTTGCATATGGCCATGTCTGAACTGGGGTGGTCTGAAGTGCAAAAAAATGATGGATTTAGGCCCAGATATCTGTACTGGGGTGAATGTATGACATTGTTCTGCATTCTGTCCATCAACTGTGGTTTTTGCATCTGTCACCCCGAGTGGGATGGGTATGCTCAGACGTCAGTCCCATGCTCTCCACACCACTGGATTCAAGCAATCCGGGCTGAAGTTGGCTGGAATGCCAGAAACCGGTCCTCAGAAGCTTGTGTCCGGTCCAGGGAAGGCATGGCGTGGCAGTTCGGGCTGGACTGTTCTCATAAGGCAGAGAGTCAGACTGATTTGCATATGGCCATATCTGAACTGGGGTGGTGTGGAGTGCAAAAAAATGATGGATTTAGTCCCCGAACTCTGTACTGGGGTGAATGTATGACATTGTTCTGCATTCTGTCCATCAACTGTGGTTTTTGCATTTGTCACCCCGAGTGGGATGGGTATGCTCAGACGCGAGTCCCATGCTCTCCTTACCACTGGATTCAAGCAAGCCGGGCTGAAGACGGCTGGAATGCCAGAAACCGGTCCTCAGAACTTGTTTCTGGTCCAGGGAAGACATGGCTTGGCAGTTCGGGCTGGACTGTTCCCATGAGGCATAGGGTCAGACTGATTTGCATATGGCCATGTCTGAACTGGGGTGGTGTGGAGTGCAAAAAAATGATGGATTTAGGCCCCGAACTCTGTACTGGGGTGAATGTATGACATTGTTCTGCATTCTGTCCATCAACTGTGGTTTTTGCATTTGTCACCCAGAGTGGGATGGGTATGCTCAGACATGGGTCCAATGCTCTCCACACCACTGGATTCAAGCAAGCTGGGCTGAAGACGGCTGGAATGCCAGAAACCAGTCCTCGGAAGCTTGTTTCCGGTCCAGGGAAGGCATGGCTTGGCAGTTCGGGCTGGAATGTTCTCATGAGGCACAGTGTCAGACTGATTTGCATATGGCCATGTCTGAACTGGGGTGGTGTGGAGTGCAAAAAAATGATGGATTTAGGCCCAGATCTCTGTACTGGGGTGAATGTATGACATTGTTCTGCATTCTGTCCATCAACTGTGGTTTTTGCATTTGTCACCCAGAGTGGGATGGGTATGCTCAGACATGGGTCCAATGCTCTCGACACCACTGGATTCAAGCAAGCTGGGCTGAAGACGGCTGGAATGCCAGAAACCGGTCCTCAGAAGCTTGTTTCCGGTCCAGGGAAGGCATGGCTTGGCAGTTCGGGCTGGACTGTTCCCATGAGGCACAGTTTCAGACTGATTTGCATATGGCCATGTCTGAACTGGGGTGGTGTGGAGTGCAAAAAAATGATGGATTTAGGCCCAGATCTCTGTACTGGGGGTGAATGTATGACATTGTTCTGCATTCTGTCCATCAACTGTGGTTTTTGCATTTGTCACCCCGAGTGGGATGGGTATGCTCAGACGAGAGTCCCATGCTCTCTACACCACTGGATTCAAGCAAGCCGGGCTGAAGACGGCTGGAATGCCAGAAACCGGTCCTCAGAAGCTTGTTTCTGGTCCAGGGAAGGCATGGCTTGGCAGTTCGGGCTGGACTGTTCCCATGAGGCACAGGGTCAGACTGATTTGCATATGGCCATGTCTGAACTGGGGTGGTCTGAAGTGCAAAAAAATGATGGATTTAGGCCCAGATATCTGTACTGGGGTGAATGTATGACATTGTTCTGCATTCTGTCCATCAACTGTGGTTTTTGCATATGTCACCCCGAGTGGGATGGGTATGCTCAGACGTTAGTCCCATGCTCTCCACACCACTGGATTCAAGCAAGCCGGGCTGAAGTTGGCTGGAATGCCAGAAACCGGTCCTCAGAAGCTTGTGTCCGGTCCAGGGAAGGCATGGCGTGGCAGTTCGGGCTGGACTGTTCTCATAAGGCAGAGGGTCAGACTGATTTGCATATGGCCATATCTGAACTGGGGTGGTGTGGAGTGCAAAAAAATGATGGATTTAGTCCCCGAACTCTGTACTGGGGTGAATGTATGACATTGTTCTGCATTCTGTCCATCAACTGTGGTTTTTGCATTTGTCACCCCGAGTGGGATGGGTATGCTCAGACGCGAGTCCCATGCTCTCCTTACCACTGGATTCAAGCAAGTCAGGCTGAAGACGGCTGGAATGCCAGAAACCGGTCCTCAGAACTTGTTTCTGGTCCAGGGAAGACATGGCTTGGCAGTTCGGGCTGGACTGTTCCCATGAGGCACAGGGTCAGACTGATTTGCATATGGCCATGTCTGAACTGGGGTGGTGTGGAGTGCAAAAAAATGATGGATTTAGGCACCGAACTCTGTACTGGGGTGAATGTATGACATTGTTCTGCATTCTGTCCATCAACTGTGGTTTTTGCATTTGTCACCCAGAGTGGGATGGGTATGCTCAGACATGGGTCCAATGCTCTCCACACCACTGGATTCAAGCAAGCTGGGCTGAAGACAGCTGGAATGCCAGAAACCAGTCCTCGGAAGCTTGTTTCCGGTCCAGGGAAGGCATGGCTTGGCAGTTCGGGCTGGACTTTTCTCATGAGGCACAGTGTCAGACTGATTTGCATATGGCCATGTCTGAACTGGGGTGGTGTGGAGTGCCAAAAAATGATGGATTTAGACCCAGATATCTGTACTGGGGTGAATGTATGACATTGTTTTGCATTCTGTCCATCAACTGTGGTTTTTGCATTTGTCACCCCGAGTGGGATGGGTATGCTCAGACGTGAGTCCCATGCTCTCCACACCACTGGATTCAAGCAAGCCGGGCTGAAGTTGGCTGGAATGCCAGAAACCGGTCCTCGGAAGCTTGTGTCCGGTCCAGGGAAGGCATGGCGTGGCAGTTCGGGCTGGACTGTTCTCATAAGGCACAGGGTCAGACTGATTTGCATATGGCCATATCTGAACTGGGGTGGTGTGGAGTGCAAAAAAAAATAATGGATTTAGTCCCCGAACTCTGTACTGGGGTGAATGTATGACATTGTTCTGCATTCTGTCCATCAACTGTGGTTTTTGCATTTGTCACCCCGAGTGGGATGGGTATGCTCAGACGTGAGTCTCATGCTCTCCACACCACTGATTTCAAGCAAGCCGGGCTGAAGACGGCTGGAATGCCAGAAACCGGTCCTCGGAAGCTTGTTTCCGGTCCAGGGAAGGCATGGCTTGGCTGTTCGGGCTGGACTCTTCCCATGAGGCACAGGGTCAGACTGATTTTCTTATGGCCATGTCTGAACTGGGGTGGTGTGGAGTGCAAAAAAATGATGGATTTAGGCCCCGAACTCTGTACTGGGGTGAATGTATGACATTGTTCTGCATTCTGTCCATCAACTGTGGTTTTTGCATTTGTCACCCAGAGTGGGATGGGTATGCTCAGACATGAGTCCAATGCTCTCCACACCACTGGATTCAAGGAAGCTGGGCTGAAGACGGCTGGAATGCCAGAAACCAGTCCTCGGAAGCTTGTTTCCGGTCCAGGGAAGGCATGGCTTGGCAGTTCGGGCAGGACTGTTCTCATGAGGCACAGTGTCAGACTGATTTGCATATGGCCATGTCTGAACTGGGGTGGTGTGGACTGCCAAAAAATGATGGATTTAGGCCTAGATCTCTGTACTGGGGTGAATGTATGACATTGTTTTGCATTCTGTCCATCAACTGTGGTTTTTGCATTTGTCACCCCGAGTGGGATGGGTATGCTCAGACGTGAGTCCCATGCTCTCCACACCACTGGATTCAAGCAAGCCGGGCTGAAGACGGCTGGAATGCCAGAAACCGGTCCTCGGAAGCTTGTTTCCGGTCCAGGGAAGGCATGGCTTGGCAGTTCGGGATGGACTGTTCCCATGAGGCACAGGGTCAGACTGATTTGCATATATCCATGTCTGAACTGGGGTGGTGTGGAGTGCAAAAAAATGATGGATTTAGTTGCAGATCTCTATACTGGGGTGAATGTATGACATTGTTCTGCATTCTGTCCATCAACTGTGGTTTTTGCATTTGTCACCCCGAGTGGGATGGGTATGCTCAGACGTGAGTCCCATGCTCTCCACACCACTGGATTCAAGCAAGCCGGGCTGAAGACGGCTGGAATGCCAGAAACCAGTCCTCAGAAGCTTGTTTCCGGTCCAGGGAAGGCATGGCTTGGCAGTTCAGGCTGGACTGTTCCCATGAGGCACAGTGTCAGACTGATTTGCATATGGCCATGTCTGAACTGAGGTGGTGTGGAGTGCAAAAAAATGATGGATTTAGGCCCAGATCTCTGTACTGGGGGTGAATGTATGACATTGTTCTGCATTCTGTCCATCAACTGTGGTTTTTGCATTTGTCACCCCGAGTGGGATGGGTATGCTCAGACGAGATTCCCATGCTCTCTACACCACTGGATTCAAGCAAGCCGGGCTGAAGACGGCTGGAATGCCAGAAACCGGTCCTCAGAAGCATGTTTCTGGTCCAGGGAAGGCATGGCTTGGCAGTTCGGGCTGGACTGTTCCCATGAGGCACAGGGTCAGACTGATTTGCATATGGCCATGTCTGAACTGGGGTGGTCTGAAGTGCAAAAAAATGATGGATTTAGGCCCAGATATCTGTACTGGGGTGAATGTATGACATTGTTCTGCATTCTGTCCATCAACTGTGGTTTTTGCATTTGTCACCCCGAGTGGGATGGGTATGCTCAGACGTCAGTCCCATGCTCTCCACACCACTGGATTCAAGCAATCCGGGCTGAAGTTGGCTGGAATGCCAGAAACCGGTCCTCAGAAGCTTGTGTCCGGTCCAGGGAAGGCATGGCGTGGCAGTTCGGGCTGGACTGTTCTCATAAGGCAGAGAGTCAGACTGATTTGCATATGGCCATATCTGAACTGGGGTGGTGTGGAGTGCAAAAAAATGATGGATTTAGTCCCCGAACTCTGTACTGGGGTGAATGTATGACATTGTTCTGCATTCTGTCCATCAACTGTGGTTTTTGCATTTGTCACCCCGAGTGGGATGGGTATGCTCAGACGCGAGTCCCATGCTCTCCTTACCACTGGATTCAAGCAAGCCGGGCTGAAGACGGCTGGAATGCCAGAAACCGGTCCTCAGAACTTGTTTCTGGTCCAGGGAAGACATGGCTTGGCAGTTCGGGCTGGACTGTTCCCATGAGGCACAGGGTCAGACTGATTTGCATATGGCCATGTCTGAACTGGGGTGGTGTGGAGTGCAAAAAAATGATGGATTTAGGCCCCGAACTCTGTACTGGGGTGAATGTATGACATTGTTCTGCATTCTGTCCATCAACTGTGGTTTTTGCATTTGTCACCCAGAGTGGGATGGGTATGCTCAGACATGGGTCCAATGCTCTCCACACCACTGGATTCAAGCAAGCTGGGCTGAAGACGGCTGGAATGCCAGAAACCAGTCCTCGGAAGCTTGTTTCCGGTCCAGGGAAGGCATGGCTTGGCAGTTCGGGCTGGAATGTTCTCATGAGGCACAGTGTCAGACTGATTTGCATATGGCCATGTCTGAACTGGGGTGGTGTGGAGTGCAAAAAAATGATGGATTTAGGCCCAGATCTCTGTACTGGGGGTGAATGTATGACATTGTTCTGCATTCTGTCCATCAACTGTGGTTTTTGCATTTGTCACCCCGAGTGGGATGGGTATGCTCAGACGAGAGTCCCATGCTCTCTACACCACTGGATTCAAGCAAGCCGGGCTGAAGACGGCTGGAATGCCAGAAACCGGTCCTCAGAAGCTTGTTTCTGGTCCAGGGAAGGCATGGCTTGGCAGTTCGGGCTGGACTGTTCCCATGAGGCACAGGGTCAGACTGATTTGCATATGGCCATGTCTGAACTGGGGTGGTCTGAAGTGCAAAAAAATGATGGATTTAGGCCCAGATATCTGTACTGGGGTGAATGTATGACATTGTTCTGCATTCTATCCATCAACTGTGGTTTTTGCATATGTCACCCCGAGTGGGATGGGTATGCTCAGACGTTAGTCCCATGCTCTCCACACCACTGGATTCAAGCAAGCCGGGCTGAAGTTGGCTGGAATGCCAGAAACCGGTCCTCAGAAGCTTGTGTCCGGTCCAGGGAAGGCATGGCGTGGCAGTTCGGGCTGGACTGTTCTCATAAGGCAGAGGGTCAGACTGATTTGCATATGGCCATATCTGAACTGGGGTGGTGTGGAGTGCAAAAAAATGATGGATTTAGTCCCCGAACTCTGTACTGGGGTGAATGTATGACATTGTTCTGCATTCTGTCCATCAACTGTGGTTTTTGCATTTGTCACCCCGAGTGGGATGGGTATGCTCAGACGCGAGTCCCATGCTCTCCTTACCACTGGATTCAAGCAAGTCAGGCTGAAGACGGCTGGAATGCCAGAAACCGGTCCTCAGAACTTGTTTCTGGTCCAGGGAAGACATGGCTTGGCAGTTCGGGCTGGACTGTTCCCATGAGGCACAGGGTCAGACTGATTTGCATATGGCCATGTCTGAACTGGGGTGGTGTGGAGTGCAAAAAAATGATGGATTTAGGCACCGAACTCTGTACTGGGGTGGATGTATGACATTGTTCTGCATTCTGTCCATCAACTGTGGTTTTTGCATTTGTCACCCAGAGTGGGATGGGTATGCTCAGACATGGGTCCAATGCTCTCCACACCACTGGATTCAAGCAAGCTGGGCTGAAGACGGCTGGAATGCCAGAAACCAGTCCTCGGAAGCTTGTTTCCGGTCCAGGGAAGGCATGGCTTGGCAGTTCGGGCTGGACTTTTCTCATGAGGCACAGTGTCAGACTGATTTGCATATGGCCATGTCTGAACTGGGGTGGTGTGGAGTGCCAAAAAATGATGGATTTAGACCCAGATATCTGTACTGGGGTGAATGTATGACATTGTTTTGCATTCTGTCCATCAACTGTGGTTTTTGCATTTGTCACCCCGAGTGGGATGGGTATGCTCAGACGTGAGTCCCATGCTCTCCACACCACTGGATTCAAGCAAGCCGGGCTGAAGTTGGCTGGAATGCCAGAAACCGGTCCTCGGAAGCTTGTGTCCGGTCCAGGGAAGGCATGGCGTGGCAGTTCGGGCTGGACTGTTCTCATAAGGCACAGGGTCAGACTGATTTGCATATGGCCATATCTGAACTGGGGTGGTGTGGAGTGCAAAAAAAAATAATGGATTTAGTCCCCGAACTCTGTACTGGGGTGAATGTATGACATTGTTCTGCATTCTGTCCATCAACTGTGGTTTTTGCATTTGTCACCCCGAGTGGGATGGGTATGCTCAGACGTGAGTCTCATGCTCTCCACACCACTGCTTTCAAGCAAGCCGGGCTGAAGACGGCTGGAATGCCAGAAACCGGTCCTCGGAAGCTTGTTTCCGGTCCAGGGAAGGCATGGCTTGGCTTTTCGGGCTGGACTCTTCCCATGAGGCACAGGGTCAGACTGATTTTCTTATGGCCATGTCTGAACTGGGGTGGTGTGGAGTGCAAAAAAATGATGGATTTAGGCCCCGAACTCTGTACTGGGGTGAATGTATGACATTGTTCTGCATTCTGTCCATCAACTGTGGTTTTTGCATTTGTCACCCAGAGTGGGATGGGTATGCTCAGACATGAGTCCAATGCTCTCCACACCACTGGATTCAAGGAAGCTGGGCTGAAGACGGCTGGAATGCCAGAAACCAGTCCTCGGAAGCTTGTTTCCGGTCCAGGGAAGGCATGGCTTGGCAGTTCGGGCAGGACTGTTCTCATGAGGCACAGTGTCAGACTGATTTGCATATGGCCATGTCTGAACTGGGGTGGTGTGGACTGCCAAAAAATGATGGATTTAGGCCCAGATCTCTGTACTGGGGTGAATGTATGACATTGTTTTGCATTCTGTCCATCAACTGTGGTTTTTGCATTTGTCACCCCGAGTGGGATGGGTATGCTCAGACGTGAGTCCCATGCTCTCCACACCACTGGATTCAAGCAAGCCGGGCTGAAGACGGCTGGAATGCCAGAAACCGGTCCTCGGAAGCTTGTTTCCGGTCCAGGGAAGGCATGGCTTGGCAGTTCGGGATGGACTGTTCCCATGAGGCACAAGGTCAGACTGATTTGCATATATCCATGTCTGAACTGGGGTGGTGTGGAGTGCAAAAAAATGATGGATTTAGTTGCAGATCTCTATACTGGGGTGAATGTATGACATTGTTCTGCATTCTGTCCATCAACTGTGGTTTTTGCATTTGTCACCCCGAGTGGGATGGGTATGCTCAGACGTGAGTCCCATGCTCTCCACACCACTGGATTCAAGCAAGCCGGGCTGAAGACGGCTGGAATGCCAGAAACCAGTCCTCAGAAGCTTGTTTCCGGTCCAGGGAAGGCATGGCTTGGCAGTTCGGGCTGGACTGTTCCCATGAGGCACAGTGTCAGACTGATTTGCATATGGCCATGTCTGAACTGGGGTGGTTTGAAGTGCAAAAAAATGATGGATTTATGCCCAGATCTCAGTACTGGGGTGAATGTATGACATTGTTCTCCATTCTGTCCATCAACTGTGGTTTTTGCATTTGTCACCCCGAGTGGGATGGGTATGCTCAGACGTGAGTCCTATGCTCTCCACACCACTGGATTCAAGCAAGCCGGGCTGAAGACGGCTGGAATGCCAGAAACCGGTCCTCAGAAGCTTGTTTCTGGTCCAGGAAAGGCATGGCTTGGCAGTTCGGGCTGGACTGTTCCCATGAGGCACAGGGTCAGACTGATTTGCATATGGCCATGTCTGAACTGGGGTGGTCTGAAGTGCAAAAAAATGATGGATTTAAGCCCAGATATCTTTACTGGGGTGAATGTATGACATTGTTCTGCATTCTGTCCATCAACTGTGGTTTTTGCATTTGTCACCCCGAGTGGGATGGGTATGCTCAGACGTTAGTCCCATGCTCTCCACACCACTGGATTCAAGCAAGCCGGGCTGAAGTTGGCTGGAATGCCAGAAACCGGTCCTCAGAAGCTTGTGTCCGGTCCAGGGAAGGCATGGCGTGGCAGTTCGGGCTGGACTGTTCTCATAAGGCAGAGGGTCAGACTGATTTGCATATGGCCATATCTGAACTGGGGTGGTGAGGAGTGCAAAAAAATGATGGATTTAGTCCCCGAACTCTGTACTGGGGTGAATGTATGACATTGTTCTGCATTCTGTCCATCAACTGTGGTTTTTGCATTTGTCACCCCGAGTGGGATGGGTATGCTCAGACGTGAGTCCCATGCTCTCCACACCACTGGATTCAAGCAAGCCGGGCTGAAGACAGCTGGAATGCCAGAAACCGGTCCTTGGAAGCTTGTTTCCGGTCCAGGGAAGGCATGGCTTGGCTGTTCGGGCTGGACTCTTCCCATGAGGCACAGGGTCAGACTGATTTGCATATGGCCATGTATGAACTGGGGTGGTGTGGAGTGCAAAAAAATGATGGATTTAGTCCCCGAACTCTGTACTGGGGTGAATGTATGACATTGTTCTGCATTCTGTCCATCAACTGTGGTTTTTGCATTTGTCACCCGAGTGGAATGGGTATGCTCAGACGTGAGTCCCATGCTCTCCACACCACTGGATTCAAGCAAGCTGGGCTGAAGACGGCTGGGTTGCCAGAAACCGGTCCTCAGAAGCTTGTTTCCGGTCCAGGGAAGGCATGGCTTGGCAGTTCGGGCTGGACTGTTCCCATGAGGCACAGTGTCAGACTGATTTGCATATGGCCATGTCTGAACTGAGGTGGTGTGGAGTGCAAAAAAATGATGGATTTAGGCCCAGATCTCTGTACTGGGGGTGAATGTATGACATTGTTCTGCATTCTGTCCATCAACTGTGGTTTTTGCATTTGTCACCCCGAGTGGGATGGGTATGCTCAGACGAGATTCCCATGCTCTCTACACCACTGGATTCAAGCAAGCCGGGCTGAAGACGGCTGGAATGCCAGAAACCGGTCCTCAGAAGCATGTTTCTGGTCCAGGGAAGGCATGGCTTGGCAGTTCGGGCTGGACTGTTCCCATGAGGCACAGGGTCAGACTGATTTGCATATGGCCATGTCTGAACTGGGGTGGTCTGAAGTGCAAAAAAATGATGGATTTAGGCCCAGATATCTGTACTGGGGTGAATGTATGACATTGTTCTGCATTCTGTCCATCAACTGTGGTTTTTGCATTTGTCACCCCGAGTGGGATGGGTATGCTCAGACGTCAGTCCCATGCTCTCCACACCACTGGATTCAAGCAATCCGGGCTGAAGTTGGCTGGAATGCCAGAAACCGGTCCTCAGAAGCTTGTGTCCGGTCCAGGGAAGGCATGGCGTGGCAGTTCGGGCTGGACTGTTCTCATAAGGCAGAGAGTCAGACTGATTTGCATATGGCCATATCTGAACTGGGGTGGTGTGGAGTGCAAAAAAATGATGGATTTAGTCCCCGAACTCTGTACTGGGGTGAATGTATGACATTGTTCTGCATTCTGTCCATCAACTGTGGTTTTTGCATTTGTCACCCCGAGTGGGATGGGTATGCTCAGACGCGAGTCCCATGCTCTCCTTACCACTGGATTCAAGCAAGCCGGGCTGAAGACGGCTGGAATGCCAGAAACCGGTCCTCAGAACTTGTTTCTGGTCCAGGGAAGACATGGCTTGGCAGTTCGGGCTGGACTGTTCCCATGAGGCACAGGGTCAGACTGATTTGCATATGGCCATGTCTGAACTGGGGTGGTGTGGAGTGCAAAAAAATGATGGATTTAGGCCCCGAACTCTGTACTGGGGTGAATGTATGACATTGTTCTGCATTCTGTCCATCAACTGTGGTTTTTGCATTTGTCACCCCGAGTGGGATGGGTATGCTCAGACGTGAGTCCCATGCTCTCCACACCACTGGATTCAAGCAAGCCGGGCTGAAGACAGCTGGAATGCCAGAAACCGGTCCTTGGAAGCTTGTTTCCGGTCCAGGGAAGGCATGGCTTGGCTGTTCGGGCTGGACTCTTCCCATGAGGCACAGGGTCAGACTGATTTGCATATGGCCATGTATGAACTGGGGTGGTGTGGAGTGCAAAAAAATGATGGATTTAGTCCCCGAACTCTGTACTGGGGTGAATGTATGACATTGTTCTGCATTCTGTCCATCAACTGTGGTTTTTGCATTTGTCACCCGAGTGGAATGGGTATGCTCAGACGTGAGTCCCATGCTCTCCACACCACTGGATTCAAGCAAGCTGGGCTGAAGACGGCTGGGTTGCCAGAAACCGGTCCTCAGAAGCTTGTTTCCGGTCCAGGGAAGGCATGGCTTGGCAGTTCGGGCTGGACTGTTCCCATGAGGCACAGTGTCAGACTGATTTGCATATGGCCATGTCTGAACTGAGGTGGTGTGGAGTGCAAAAAAATGATGGATTTAGGCCCAGATCTCTGTACTGGGGGTGAATGTATGACATTGTTCTGCATTCTGTCCATCAACTGTGGTTTTTGCATTTGTCACCCCGAGTGGGATGGGTATGCTCAGACGAGATTCCCATGCTCTCTACACCACTGGATTCAAGCAAGCCGGGCTGAAGACGGCTGGAATGCCAGAAACCGGTCCTCAGAAGCATGTTTCTGGTCCAGGGAAGGCATGGCTTGGCAGTTCGGGCTGGACTGTTCCCATGAGGCACAGGGTCAGACTGATTTGCATATGGCCATGTCTGAACTGGGGTGGTCTGAAGTGCAAAAAAATGATGGATTTAGGCCCAGATATCTGTACTGGGGTGAATGTATGACATTGTTCTGCATTCTGTCCATCAACTGTGGTTTTTGCATTTGTCACCCCGAGTGGGATGGGTATGCTCAGACGTCAGTCCCATGCTCTCCACACCACTGGATTCAAGCAATCCGGGCTGAAGTTGGCTGGAATGCCAGAAACCGGTCCTCAGAAGCTTGTGTCCGGTCCAGGGAAGGCATGGCGTGGCAGTTCGGGCTGGACTGTTCTCATAAGGCAGAGAGTCAGACTGATTTGCATATGGCCATATCTGAACTGGGGTGGTGTGGAGTGCAAAAAAATGATGGATTTAGTCCCCGAACTCTGTACTGGGGTGAATGTATGACATTGTTCTGCATTCTGTCCATCAACTGTGGTTTTTGCATTTGTCACCCCGAGTGGGATGGGTATGCTCAGACGCGAGTCCCATGCTCTCCTTACCACTGGATTCAAGCAAGCCGGGCTGAAGACGGCTGGGATGCCAGAAACCGGTCCTCAGAACTTGTTTCTGGTCCAGGGAAGACATGGCTTGGCAGTTCGGGCTGGACTGTTCCCATGAGGCACAGGGTCAGACTGATTTGCATATGGCCATGTCTGAACTGGGGTGGTGTGGAGTGCAAAAAAATGATGGATTTAGGCCCCGAACTCTGTACTGGGGTGAATGTATGACATTGTTCTGCATTCTGTCCATCAACTGTGGTTTTTGCATTTGTCACCCAGAGTGGGATGGGTATGCTCAGACATGGGTCCAATGCTCTCCACACCACTGGATTCAAGCAAGCTGGGCTGAAGACGGCTGGAATGCCAGAAACCAGTCCTCGGAAGCTTGTTTCCGGTCCAGGGAAGGCATGGCTTGGCAGTTCGGGCTGGAATGTTCTCATGAGGCACAGTGTCAGACTGATTTGCATATGGCCATGTCTGAACTGGGGTGGTGTGGAGTGCAAAAAAATGATGGATTTAGGCCCAGATCTCTGTACTGGGGTGAATGTATGACATTGTTCTGCATTCTGTCCATCAACTGTGGTTTTTGCATTTGTCACCCAGAGTGGGATGGGTATGCTCAGACATGGGTCCAATGCTCTCGACACCACTGGATTCAAGCAAGCTGGGCTGAAGACGGCTGGAATGCCAGAAACCGGTCCTCAGAAGCTTGTTTCCGGTCCAGGGAAGGCATGGCTTGGCAGTTCGGGCTGGACTGTTCCCATGAGGCACAGTTTCAGACTGATTTGCATATGGCCATGTCTGAACTGGGGTGGTGTGGAGTGCAAAAAAATGATGGATTTAGGCCCAGATCTCTGTACTGGGGGTGAATGTATGACATTGTTCTGCATTCTGTCCATCAACTGTGGTTTTTGCATTTGTCACCCCGAGTGGGATGGGTATGCTCAGACGAGAGTCCCATGCTCTCTACACCACTGGATTCAAGCAAGCCGGGCTGAAGACGGCTGGAATGCCAGAAACCGGTCCTCAGAAGCTTGTTTCTGGTCCAGGGAAGGCATGGCTTGGCAGTTCGGGCTGGACTGTTCCCATGAGGCACAGGGTCAGACTGATTTGCATATGGCCATGTCTGAACTGGGGTGGTCTGAAGTGCAAAAAAATGATGGATTTAGGCCCAGATATCTGTACTGGGGTGAATGTATGACATTGTTCTGCATTCTGTCCATCAACTGTGGTTTTTGCATATGTCACCCCGAGTGGGATGGGTATGCTCAGACGTTAGTCCCATGCTCTCCACACCACTGGATTCAAGCAAGCCGGGCTGAAGTTGGCTGGAATGCCAGAAACCGGTCCTCAGAAGCTTGTGTCCGGTCCAGGGAAGGCATGGCGTGGCAGTTCGGGCTGGACTGTTCTCATAAGGCAGAGGGTCAGACTGATTTGCATATGGCCATATCTGAACTGGGGTGGTGTGGAGTGCAAAAAAATGATGGATTTAGTCCCCGAACTCTGTACTGGGGTGAATGTATGACATTGTTCTGCATTCTGTCCATCAACTGTGGTTTTTGCATTTGTCACCCCGAGTGGGATGGGTATGCTCAGACGCGAGTCCCATGCTCTCCTTACCACTGGATTCAAGCAAGTCAGGCTGAAGACGGCTGGAATGCCAGAAACCGGTCCTCAGAACTTGTTTCTGGTCCAGGGAAGACATGGCTTGGCAGTTCGGGCTGGACTGTTCCCATGAGGCACAGGGTCAGACTGATTTGCATATGGCCATGTCTGAACTGGGGTGGTGTGGAGTGCAAAAAAATGATGGATTTAGGCCCCGAACTCTGTACTGGGGTGAATGTATGACATTGTTCTGCATTCTGTCCATCAACTGTGGTTTTTGCATTTGTCACCCAGAGTGGGATGGGTATGCTCAGACATGGGTCCAATGCTCTCCACACCACTGGATTCAAGCAAGCTGGGCTGAAGACGGCTGGAATGCCAGAAACCAGTCCTCGGAAGCTTGTTTCCGGTCCAGGGAAGGCATGGCTTGGCAGTTCGGGCTGGACTTTTCTCATGAGGCACAGTGTCAGACTGATTTGCATATGGCCATGTCTGAACTGGGGTGGTGTGGAGTGCCAAAAAATGATGGATTTAGACCCAGATCTCTGTACTGGGGTGAATGTATGACATTGTTTTGCATTCTGTCCATCAACTGTGGTTTTTGCATTTGTCACCCCGAGTGGGATGGGTATGCTCAGACGTGAGTCCCATGCTCTCGACACCACTGGATTCAAGCAAGCCGGGCTGAAGACGGCTGGAATGCCAGCAACCAGTCCTCGGAAGCTTGTTTCCGGTCCAGGGAAGGCATGGCTTGGCAGTTCGGGCTGGACTGTTCCCATGAGGCACAGTGTCAGACTGATTTGCATAGGGCCATGTCTGAACTGGGGTGGTGTGGAGTCCAAAAAAATGATGGATTTAGGCCCAGATCTCTGTACTGGGGTGAATGTATGACGTTGTTCTCCATTCTGTCCATCAACTGTGGTTTTTGCATTTGTCACCCCGAGTGGGATGGGTATGCTCAGACGTGAGTCCCATGCTCTCCAACCAACTGGATTCAAGCAAGCCGGGCTGAAGACGGCTGGAATGCCAGAAACCGGTCCTCAGAAGCTTGTTTCTGGTCCAGGGAAGGCATGGCTTGGCAGTTCGGGCTGGACTGTTCCCATGAGGCACAGGGTCAGACTGATTTGCATATGGCCATGTCTGAACTGGGGTGGTCTGAAGTGCAAAAAAATGATGGATTTAGGCCCAGATCTCTGTACTGGGGTGAATGTATGACATTGTTCTGCATTCTGTCCATCAACTGTGGTTTTTGCATTTGTCACCCCGAGTGGGATGGGTATGCTCAGACGTGAGTCCCATGCTCTCCACACCACTAGATTCAAGCAAGCCGGGCTGAAGTTGGCTGGAATGCCAGAAACCGGTCCTCGGAAGCTTGTGTCCGGTCCAGGGAAGGCATGGCGTGGCAGTTCGGGCTGGACTGTTCTCATAAGGCACAGGGTCAGACTGATTTGCTTATGGCCATGTCTGAACTGGGGTGGTGTGGAGTGCAAAAAAATGAAGGATTTAGGCCCCGAACTCTGTACTGGGGTGAATGTATGACATTGTTCTGCATTCTGTCCATCAACTGTGGTTTTTGCATTTGTCACCCAGAGTGGGATGGGTATGCTCAGACATGAGTCCAATGCTCTCCACACCACTGGATTCAAGCAAGCTGGGCTGAAGACGGCTGGAATGCCAGAAACCAGTCCTCGGAAGCTTGTTTCCGGTCCAGGGAAGGCATGGCTTGGCAGTTCGGGCTGGACTGTTCTCATGAGGCACAGTGTCAGACTGATTTGCATATGGCCATGTCTGAACTGGGGTGGTGTGGAGTGCCAAAAAATGATGGATTTAGGCCCAGATCTCTGTACTGGGGTGAATGTATGACATTGTTTTGCATTCTGTCCATCAACTGTGGTTTTTGCATTGTCACCCCGAGTGGGATGGGTATGCTCAGACGTGAGTCCCATGCTCTCCACACCACTGGATTCAAGCAAGCCGGGCTGAAGACGGCTGGAATGCCAGAAACCGGTCCTCGGAAGCTTGTTTCCGGTCCAGGGAAGGCATGGCTTGGCAGTTCGGGCTGGACTGTTGCCATGAGGCACAGGGTCAGACTGATTTGAATATTTCCATGTCTGAACTGGGGTGGTGTGGAGTGCAAAACAATGATGGATTTAGTTGCAGATCTCTATACTGGGGTGAATGTATGACATTGTTCTGCATTCTGTCCATCAACTGTGGTTTTTGCATTTGTCACCCCGAGCGGGATGGGTATGCTCAGACGTGAGTCCCATGCTCTCCACACCATTGGATTCAAGCAAGCCGGGCTGAAGACGGCTGGAATGCCAGAAACCAGTCCTCAGAAGCTTGTTTCCGGTCCAGTGAAGGCATGGCTTGGCAGTTCGGGCTGGACTGTTCCCATGAGGCACAGTGTCAGACTGATTTGCATATGGCCATATCTGAACTGGGGTGGTCTGAAGTGCAAAAAATGATGGATTTAGGCCAAGATCTCTGTACTGGGGTGAATGTATGACATTGTTCTCCATTCTGTCCATCAACTGTGGTTTTTGCATTTGTCACCCCGAGTGGGATGGGTATGCTCAGACGTGAGTCCCATGCTCTCCACACCACTGGATTCAAGCAAGCCGGGCTGAAGACGGCTGGAATGCCAGAAACCGGTCCTCAGAAGCTTGTTTCTGGTCCAGGGAAGGCATGGCTTGGCAGTTCGGCTGGACTGTTCCCATGAGGCACAGGGTCAGACTGATTTGCATATTTCCATGTCTGAACTGGGGTGGTGTGGAGTGCAAAAAAATGATGGATTTAGGCCCAGATCTCTGTACTGGGGTGAATGTATGACATTGTTCTGCATTCTGTCCATCAACTGTGGTTTTTGCATTTGTCACCCCGAGTGGGATGGGTAGGCTCAGACGTGAGTCCCATGCTCTCCACACCACTGGATTCAAGCAAGCCGGGCTGAAGACGGCTGGAATGCCAGAAACCAGTCCTCGGAAGCTTGTTTCCGGTCCAGGGAAGGCATGGCTTGGCAGTTCGGGCTGGACTGTTCTCATAAGGCACAGGGTCAGACTGATTTGCATATGGCCATATCTGAACTGGGGTGGTGTGGAGTGCAAAAAAATGATGGATTTAGTCCCCGAACTCTGTACTGGGGTGAATGTATGACATTGTTCTGCATTCTGTCCATCAACTGTGGTTTTTGCATTTGTCACCCCGAGTGGGATGGGTATGCTCAGACGTGAGTCCCATGCTCTCCACACCACTGATTTCAAGCAAGCCGGGCTGAAGACGGCTGGAATGCCAGAAATCGGTCCTCGGAAGCTTGTTTCCGGTCCAGGGAAGGCATGGCTTGGCTGTTCGGGCTGGACTCTTCCCATGAGGCACAGGGTCAGACTGATTTGCTTATGGCCATGTCTGAACTGGGGTGGTGTGGAGTGCAAAAAAATGATGGATTTAGGCCCCGAACTCTGTACTGGGGTGAATGTATGACATTGTTCTGCATTCTGTCCATCAACTGTGGTTTTTGCATTTGTCACCCAGAGTGGGATGGGTATGCTCAGACATGAGTCCAATGCTCTCCACACCACTGGATTCAAGCAAGCTGGGCTGAAGACGGCTGGAATGCCAGAAACCAGTCCTCGGAAGCTTGTTTCCGGTCCAGGGAAGGCATGGCTTGGCAGTTCGGGCTGGACTGTTCTCATGAGGCACAGTGTCAGACTGATTTGCATATGGCCATGTCTGAACTGGGGTGGTGTGGAGTGCCAAAAAATGATGGATTTAGGCCCAGATCCCTGTACTGGGGTGAATGTATGACATTGTTTTGCATTCTGTCCATCAACTGTGGTTTTTGCATTTGTCACCCCGAGTGGGATGGGTATGCTCAGACGTGAGTCCCATGCTCTCCACACCACTGGATTCAAGCAAGCCGGGCTGAAGACGGCTGGAATGCCAGAAACCGGTCCTCGGAAGCTTGTTTCCGGTCCAGGGAAGGCATGGCTTGGCAGTTCGGGCTGGACTGTTGCCATGAGGCACAGGGTCAGACTGATTTGCATATTTCCATGTCTGAACTGGGGTGGTGTGGAGTGCAAAACAATGATGGATTTAGTTGCAGATCTCTATACTGGGGTGAATGTATGACATTGTTCTGCATTCTGTCCATCAACTGTGGTTTTTGCATTTGTCACCCCGAGTGGGATGGGTATGCTCAGACGTGAGTCCCATGCTTTCCACACCACTGGATTCAAGCAAGCCGGGCTGAAGACGGCTGGAATGCCAGAAACCAGTCCTCAGAAGCTTGTTTCCGGTCCAGGGAAGGCATGGCTTGGCAGTTCGGGCTGGACTGTTCCCATGAGGCACAGTGTCAGACTGATTTGCATATCTGAACTGGGGTGGTCTGAAGTGCAAAAAAATGATGGATTTAGGCCCAGATCTCTGTACTGGGGTGAATGTATGACATTGTTCTCCATTCTGTCCATCAACTGTGGTTTTTGCATTTGTCACCCCGAGTGGGATGGGTATGCTCAGACATGAGTCCCATGCTCTCCACACCACTGGATTCAAGCAAGCCGGGCTGAAGACGGCTGGAATGCCAGAAACCGGTCCTCAGAAGCTTGTTTCTGGTCCAGGGAAGGCATGGCTTGGCAGTTCGGCTGGACTGTTCCCATGAGGCACAGGGTCAGACTGATTTGCATATTTCCATGTCTGAACTGGGGTGGTGTGGAGTGCAAAAAAATGATGGATTTAGGCCCAGATCTCTGTACTGGGGTGAATGTATGACATTGTTCTGCATTCTGTCCATCAACTGTGGTTTTTGCATTTGTCACCCCGAGTGGGATGGGTATGCTCAGACGTGAGTCCCATGCTCTCCACACCACTGGATTCAAGCAAGCCGGGCTGAAGACGGCTGGAATGCCAGAAACCAGTCCTCGGAAGCTTGTTTCCGGTCCAGGGAAGGCATGGCTTGGCAGTTCGGGCTGGACTGTTCTCATGAGGCACAGTGTCAGACTGATTTGCATATGGCCATGTCTGAACTGGGGTGGTGTGGACCGCCAAAAAATGATGGATTTAGGCCCAGATCTCTGTACTGGGGTGAATGTATGACATTGTTTTGCATTCTGTCCATCAACTGTGGTTTTTGCATTTGTCACCCCGAGTGGGATGGGTATGCTCAGACGTGAGTCCCATGCTCTCCACACCACTGGATTCAAGCAAGCCGGGCTGAAGACGGCTGGAATGCCAGAAACCGGTCCTCGGAAGCTTGTTTCCAGTCCAGGGAAGGCATGGCTTGGCAGTTCGGGCTGGACTGTTCCCATGAGGCACAGTGTCAGACTGATTTGCATAGGGCCATGTCTGAACTGGGGTGGTGTGGAGTCCAAAAAAATGATGGATTTAGGCCCAGATCTCTGTACTGGGGTGAATGTATGACATTGTTCTCCATTCTGTCCATCAACTGTGGTTTTTGCATTTGTCACCCCGAGTGGGATGGGTATGCTCAGACGTGAGTCCCATGCTCTCCACACCACTGGATTCAAGCAAGCCGGGCTGAAGACGGCTAGAATGCCAGAAACCGGTCCTCAGAAGCTTGTTTCTGGTCCAGGGTAGGCATGGCTTGGCAGTTCGGGCTGGACTGTTCCCATGAGGCACAGGGTCAGACTGATTTGCATATGGCCATGTCTGAACTGGGGTGGTCTGAAGTGCAAAAAAATGATGGATTTAGGCCCAGATCTCTGTACTGGGGTGAATGTATGACATTGTTCTGCATTCTGTCCATCAACTGTGGTTTTTGCATTTGTCACCCCGAGTGGGATGGGTATGCTCAGACGTGAGTCCCATGCTCTCCACACCACTGGATTCAAGCAAGCCGGGCTGAAGACGGCTAGAATGCCAGAAACCGGTCCTCAGAAGCTTGTTTCTGGTCCAGGGTAGGCATGGCTTGGCAGTTCGGGCTGGACTCTTCCCATGAGGCACAGGGTCAGACTGATTTGCTTATGGCCATGTCTGAACTGGGGTGGTGTGGAGTGCAAAAAAATGATGGATTTAGGCCCCGAACTCTGTACTGGGGTGAATGTATGACATTGTTCTGCATTCTGTCCATCAACTGTGGTTTTTGCATTTGTCACCCAGAGTGGGATGGGTATGCTCAGACATGAGTCCAATGCTCTCCACACCACTGGATTCAAGGAAGCTGGGCTGAAGACGGCTGGAATGCCAGAAACCAGTCCTCGGAAGCTTGTTTCCGGTCCAGGGAAGGCATGGCTTGGCAGTTCGGGCTGGACTGTTCTCATGAGGCACAGTGTCAGACTGATTTGCATATGGCCATGTCTGAACTGGGGTGGTGTGGACTGCCAAAAAATGATGGATTTAGGCCCAGATCTTTGTACTGGGGTGAATGTATGACATTGTTTTGCATTCTGTCCATCAACTGTGGTTTTTGCATTTGTCACCCCGAGTGGGATGGGTATGCTCAGACGTGAGTCCCATGCTCTCCACACCACTGGATTCAAGCAAGCCGGGCTGAAGACGGCTGGAATGCCAGAAACCAGTCCTCAGAAGCTTGTTTCCGGTCCAGGGAAGGCATGGCTTAGCAGTTCGGGCTGGACTGTTCCCATGAGGCACAGTGTCAGACTGATTTGCATATGGCCATGTCTGAACTGGGGTGGTTTGAAGTGCAAAAAAATGATGGATTTAGGTCCAGATCTCAGTACTGGGGTGAATGTATGACATTGTTCTCCATTCTGTCCATCAACTGTGGTTTTTGCATTTGTCACCCCGAGTGGGATGGGTATGCTCAGACGTGAGTCCCATGCTCTCCACACCACTGGATTCAAGCAAGCCGGGCTGAAGACGGCTGGAATGCCAGAAACCGGTCCTCAGAAGCTTGTTTCTGGTCCAGGAAAGGCATGGCTTGGCAGTTCGGGCTGGACTGTTCCCATGAGGCACAGGGTCAGACTGATTTGCATATGGCCTTGTCTGAACTGGGGTGGTCTGAAGTGCAAAAAAATGATGGATTTAGGCCCAGATATCTGTACTGGGGTGAATGTATGACATTGTTCTGCATTCTGTCCATCAACTGTGGTTTTTGCATTTGTCACCCCGAGTGGGATGGGTATGCTCAGACGTTAGTCCCATGCTCTCCACACCACTGGATTCAAGCAAGCCGGGCTGAAGTTGGCTGGAATGCCAGAAACCGGTCCTCAGAAGCTTGTGTCCGGTCCAGGGAAGGCATGGCGTGGCAGTTCGGGCTGGACTGTTCTCATAAGGCAGAGGGTCAGACTGATTTGCATATGGCCATATATGAACTGGGGTGGTGTGGAGTGCAAAAAAATGATGGATTTAGTCCCCGAACTCTGTACTGGGGTGAATGTATGACATTGTTCTGCATTCTGTCCATCAACTGTGGTTTTTGCATTTGTCACCCTGAGTGGGATGGGTATGCTCAGACGTGAGTCCCATGCTCTCCACACCACTGGATTCAAGCAAGCCGGGCTGAAGACGGCTGGAATGCCAGAAACCGGTCCTTGGAAGCTTGTTTCCGGTCCAGGGAAGGCATGGCTTGGCTGTTCGGGCTGGACTCTTCCCATGAGGCACAGGGTCAGACTGATTTGCATATGGCCATGTATGAACTCGGGTGGTGTGGAGTGCAAAAAAATGATGGATTTAGTCCCCGAACTCTGTACTGGGGTGAATGTATGACATTGTTCTGCATTCTGTCCATCAACTGTGGTTTTTGCATTTGTCACCCGAGTGGAATGGGTATGCTCAGACGTGAGTCCCATGCTCTCCACACCACTGGATTCAAGCAAGCCGGGCTGAAGACGGCTGGAATGCCAGAAACCGGTCCTCAGAAGCTTGTTTCCGGTCCAGGGAAGGCATGGCTTGGCAGTTCGGGCTGGACTGTTCCCATGAGGCACAGTGTCAGACTGATTTGCATATGGCCATGTCTGAACTGAGGTGGTGTGGAGTGCAAAAAAAATGATGGATTTAGGCCCAGATCTCTGTACTGGGGGTGAATGTATGACATTGTTCTGCATTCTGTCCATCAACTGTGGTTTTTGCATTTGTCACCCCGAGTGGGATGGGTATGCTCAGACGAGATTCCCATGCTCTCTACACCACTGGATTCAAGCAAGCCGGGCTGAAGACGGCTGGAATGCCAGAAACCGGTCCTCAGAAGCTTGTTTCTGGTCCAGGGAAGGCATGGCTTGGCAGTTCGGGCTGGACTGTTCCCATGAGGCACAGGGTCAGACTGATTTGCATATGGCCATGTCTGAACTGGGGTGGTCTGAAGTGCAAAAAAATGATGGATTTAGGCCCAGATATCTGTACTGGGGTGAATGTATGACATTGTTCTGCATTCTGTCCATCAACTGTGGTTTTTGCATTTGTCACCCCGAGTGGGATGGGTATGCTCAGACGTTAGTCCCATGCTCTCCACACCACTGGATTCAAGCAATCCGGGCTGAAGTTGGCTGGAATGCCAGAAACCGGTCCTCAGAAGCTTGTGTCCGGTCCAGGGAAGGCATGGCGTGGCAGTTCTGGCTGGACTGTTCTCATAAGGCAGAGGGTCAGACTGATTTGCATATGGCCATATCTGAACTGGGGTGGTGTGGAGTGCAAAAAAATGATGGATTTAGTCCCCGAACTCTGTACTGGGGTGAATGTATGACATTGTTCTGCATTCTGTCCATCAACTGTGGTTTTTGCATTTGTCACCCCGAGTGGGATGGGTATGCTCAGACGTGAGTCTCATGCTCTCCACACCACTGATTTCAAGCAAGCCGGGCTGAAGACGGCTGGAATGCCAGAAACCGGTCCTCGGAAGCTTGTTTCCGGTCCAGGGAGGCATGGCTTGGCTGTTCAGGCTGGACTCTTCCCATGAGGCACAGGGTCAGACTGATTTGCTTATGGCCATGTCTGAAATGGGGTGGTGTGGAGTGCAAAAAAATGATAGATTTAGGCCCCGAACTCTGTACTGGGGTGAATGTATGACATTGTTCTGCATTCTGTCCATCAACTGTGGTTTTTGCATTTGTCACCCAGAGTGGGATGGGTATGCTCAGACATGAGTCCAATGCTCTCCACACCACTGGATTCAAGGAAGCTGGGCTGAAGACGGCTGGAATGTCAGAAACCAGTCCTCGGAAGCTTGTTTCCGGTCCAGGGAAGGCATGGCTTGGCAGTTCGGGCTGGACTGTTCTCATGAGGCACAGTGTCAGACTGATTTGCATATGGCCATGTCTGAACTGGGGTGGTGTGGACTGCCAAAAAATGATGGATTTAGGCCCAGATCTCTGTACTGGGGTGAATGTATGACATTGTTTTGCATTCTGTCCATCAACTGTGGTTTTTGCATTTGTCACCCCGAGTGGGATGGGTATGCTCAGACGTGAGTCCCATGCTCTCCACACCACTGGATTCAAGCAAGCCGGGCTGAAGACGGCTGGAATGCCAGAAACCGGTCCTTGGAAGCTTGTTTCCGGTCCAGGGAAGGCATGGCTTGGCTGTTCGGGCTGGACTCTTCCCATGAGGCACAGGGTCAGACTGATTTGCATATGGCCATGTATGAACTGGGGTGGTGTGGAGTGCAAAAAAATGATGGATTTAGTCCCCGAACTCTGTACTGGGGTGAATGTATGACATTGTTCTGCATTCTGTCCATCAACTGTGGTTTTTGCATTTGTCACCCGAGTGGAATGGGTATGCTCAGACATGAGTCCCATGCTCTCCACACCACTGGATTCAAGCAAGCCGGGCTGAAGACGGCTGGAATGCCAGAAACCGGTCCTCAGAAGCTTGTTTCCGGTCCAGGGAAGGCATGGCTTGGCAGTTCGGGCTGGACTGTTCCCATGAGGCACAGGGTCAGACTGATTTGCATATTTCCATGTCTGAACTGGGGTGGTGTGGAGTGCAAAAAAATGATGGATTTAGTTGCAGATCTCTATACTGGGGTGAATGTATGACATTGTTCTGCATTCTGTCCATCAACTGTGGTTTTTGCATTTGTCACCCCGAGTGGGATGGGTATGCTCAGACGTGAGTCCCATGCTCTCCACACCACTGGATTCAAGCAAGCCGGGCTGAAGACGGCTGGAATGCCAGAAACCAGTCCTCAGAAGCTTGTTTCCGGTCCAGGGAAGGCATGGCTTGGCAGTTCGGGCTGGACTGTTCCCATGAGGCACAGTGTCAGACTGATTTGCATATGGCCATGTCTGAACTGGGGTGGTTTGAAGTGCAAAAAAATGATGGATTTAGGCCCAGATCTCAGTACTGGGGTGAATGTATGACATTGTTCTCCATTCTGTCCATCAACTGTGGTTTTTGCATTTGTCACCCCGAGTGGGATGGGTATGCTCAGACGTGAGTCCCATGCTCTCCACACCACTGGATTCAAGCAAGCCGGGCTGAAGACGGCTGGAATGCCAGAAACCGGTCCTCAGAAGCTTGTTTCTGGTCCAGGAAAGGCATGGCTTGGCAGTTCGGGCTGGACTGTTCCCATGAGGCACAGGGTCAGACTGATTTGCATATGGCCTTGTCTGAACTGGGGTGGTCTGAAGTGCAAAAAAATGATGGATTTAGGCCCAGATATCTGTACTGGGGTGAATGTATGACATTGTTCTGCATTCTGTCCATCAACTGTGGTTTTTGCATTTGTCACCCCGAGTGGGATGGGTATGCTCAGACGTTAGTCCCATGCTCTCCACACCACTGGATTCAAGCAAGCCGGGCTGAAGTTGGCTGGAATGCCAGAAACCGGTCCTCAGAAGCTTGTGTCCGGTCCAGGGAAGGCATGGCGTGGCAGTTCGGGCTGGACTGTTCTCATAAGGCAGAGGGTCAGACTGATTTGCATATGGCCATATCTGAACTGGGGTGGTGTGGAGTGCAAAAAAATGATGGATTTAGTCCCCGAACTCTGTACTGGGGTGAATGTATGACATTGTTCTGCATTCTGTCCATCAACTGTGGTTTTTGCATTTGTCACCCCGAGTGGGATGGGTATGCTCAGACGTGAGTCCCATGCTCTCCACACCACTGGATTCAAGCAAGCCGGGCTGAAGACGGCTGGAATGCCAGAAACCGGTCCTTGGAAGCTTGTTTCCGGTCCAGGGAAGGCATGGCTTGGCTGTTCGGGCTGGACTCTTCCCATGAGGCACAGGGTCAGACTGATTTGCATATGGCCATGTATGAACTGGGGTGGTGTGGAGTGCAAAAAAATGATGGATTTAGTCCCCGAACTCTGTACTGGGGTGAATGTATGACATTGTTCTGCATTCTGTCCATCAACTGTGGTTTTTGCATTTGTCACCCGAGTGGAATGGGTATGCTCAGACGTGAGTCCCATGCTCTCCACACCACTGGATTCAAGCAAGCCGGGCTGAAGACGGCTGGAATGCCAGAAACCGGTCCTCAGAAGCTTGTTTCCGGTCCAGGGAAGGCATGGCTTGGCAGTTCGGGCTGGACTGTTCCCATGAGGCACAGTGTCAGACTGATTTGCATATGGCCATGTCTGAACTGAGGTGGTGTGGAGTGCAACAAAATGATGGATTTAGGCCCAGATCTCTGTACTGGGGGTGAATGTATGACATTGTTCTGCATTCTGTCCATCAACTGTGGTTTTTGCATTTGTCACCCCGAGTGGGATGGGTATGCTCAGACGAGATTCCCATGCTCTCTACACCACTGGATTCAAGCAAGCCGGGCTGAAGACGGCTGGAATGCCAGAAACCGGTCCTCAGAAGCTTGTTTCTGGTCCAGGGAAGGCATGGCTTGGCAGTTCGGGCTGGACTGTTCCCATGAGGCACAGGGTCAGACTGATTTGCATATGGCCATGTCTGAACTGGGGTGGTCTGAAGTGCAAAAAATTGATGGATTTAGGCCCAGATATCTGTACTGGGGTGAATGTATGACATTGTTCTGCATTCTGTCCATCAACTGTGGTTTTTGCATTTGTCACCCAGAGTGGGATGGGTATGCTCAGACATGGGTCCAATGCTCTCGACACCACTGGATTCAAGCAAGCTGGGCTGAAGACGGCTGGAATGCCAGAAACCGGTCCTCAGAAGCTTGTTTCCGGTCCAGGGAAGGCATGGCTTGGCAGTTCGGGCTGGACTGTTCCCATGAGGCACAGTGTCAGACTGATTTGCATATGGCCATGTCTGAACTGGGGTGGTGTGGAGTGCAAAAAAATGATGGATTTAGGCCCAGATCGCTGTACTGGGGGTGAATGTATGACATTGTTCTGCATTCTGCCCATCAACTGTGGTTTTTGCATTTGTCACCCCGAGTGGGATGGGTATGCTCAGACGAGAGTCCCATGCTCTCTACACCACTGGATTCAAGCAAGCCGGGCTGAAGACGGCTGGAATGCCAGAAACCGGTCCTCAGAAGCTTGTTTCTGGTCCAGGGAAGGCATGGCTTGGCAGTTCGGGCTGGACTGTTCCCATGAGGCACAGGGTCAGACTGATTTGCATATGGCCATGTCTGAACTGGGGTGGTCTGAAGTGCAAAAAAATGATAGATTTAGGCCCAGATATCTGTACTGGGGTGAATGTATGACATTGTTCTGCATTCTGTCCATCAACTGTGGTTTTTGCATTTGTCACCCCGAGTGGGATGGGTATGCTCAGACGTTAGTCCCATGCTCTCCACACCACTGGATTCAAGCAAGCCGGGCTGAAGTTGGCTGGAATGCCAGAAACCGGTCCTCAGAAGCTTGTGTCCGGTCCAGGGAAGGCATGGCGTGGCAGTTCGGGCTGGACTGTTCTCATAAGGCAGAGGGTCAGCCTGATTTGCATATGGCCATATCTGAACTGGGGTGGTGTGGAGTGCAAAAAAATGATGGATTTAGTCCCCGAACTCTGTACTGGGGTGAATGTATGACATTGTTCTGCATTCTGTCCATCAACTGTGGTTTTTGCATTTGTCACCCCGAGTGGGATGGGTATGCTCAGACGCGAGTCCCATGCTCTCCTTACCACTGGATTCAAGCAAGCCAGGCTGAAGACGGCTGGAATGCCAGAAACCGGTCCTCAGAACTTGTTTCTGGTCCAGGGAAGACATGGCTTGGCAGTTCGGGCTGGACTGTTCCCATGAGGCAAAGGGTCAGACTGATTTGCATATGGCCATGTCTGAACTGGGGTGGTGTGGAGTGCAAAAAAATGATGGATTTAGGCCCGAACTCTGTACTGGGGTGAATGTATGACATTGATCTGCATTCTGTCCATCAACTGTGGTTTTTGCATTTGTCACCCAGAGTGGGATGGGTATGCTCAGACATGGGTCCAATGCTCTCCACACCACTGGATTCAAGCAGGCTGGGCTGAAGACGGCTGGAATGCCAGAAACCAGTCCTCGGAAGCTTGTTTCCGGTCCAGGGAAGGCATGGCTTGGCAGTTCGGGCTGGACTGTTCTCATGAGGCACAGTGTCAGACTGATTTGCATATGGCCATGTCTGAACTGGGGTGGTGTGGAGTGCCAAAAAATGATGGATTTAGACCCAGATCTCTGTACTGGGGTGAATGTATGACATTGTTTTGCATTCTGACCATCAACTGTGGTTTTTGCATTTGTCACCCCGAGTGGGATGGGTATGCTCAGACGTGAGTCCCATGCTCTCCGCACCACTGGATTCAAGCAAGCCGGGCTGAAGACGGCTGGAATGCCAGAAACCAGTCCTCGGAAGCTTGTTTCCGGTCCAGGGAAGGCATGGCTTGGCAGTTCGGGCTGGACTGTTCCCATGAGGCACAGTGTCAGACTGATTTGCATAGGGCCATGTCTGAACTGGTGTGGTGTGGAGTCCAAAAAAATGATGGATTTAGGCCCAGATCTCTGTACTGGGGTGAATGTATGACATTGTTCTCCATTCTGTCCATCAACTGTGGTTTTTGCATTTGTCACCCCGAGTGGGATGGGTATGCTCAGACGTGAGTCCCATGCTCTCCACACCACTGGATTCAAGCAAGCCGGGCTGAAGTTGGCTGGAATGCCAGAAACCGGTCCTCGGAAGCTTGTGTCCGGTCCAGGGAAGGCATGGCGTGGCAGTTCGGGCTGGACTGTTCTCATAAGGCACAGGGTCAGACTGATTTGCATATGGCCATATCTGAACTGGGGTGGTGTGGAGTGCAAAAAAATGATGGATTTAGTCCCCGAACTCTGTACTGGGGTGAATGTATGACATTGTTCTGCATTCTGTCCATCAACTGTGGTTTTTGCATTTGTCACCCCGAGTGGGATGGGTATGCTCAGACGTGAGTCCCATGCTCTCCACACCACTGATTTCAAGCAAGCCGGGCTGAAGACGGCTGGAATGCCAGAAACCGGTCCTCGGAAGCTTGTTTCCGGTCCAGGGAAGGCATGGCTTGGCTGTTCGGGCTGGACTCTTCCCATGAGGCACAGGGTCAGACTGATTTGCTTATGGCCATGTCTGAACTGGGGTGGTGTGGAGTGCAAAAAAATGATGGATTTAGGCCCCGAACTCTGTACTGGGGTGAATGTATGACATTGTTCTGCATTCTGTCCATCAACTGTGGTTTTTGCATTTGTCACCCAGAGTGGGATGGGTATGCTCAGACATGAGTCCAATGCTCTCCACACCACTGGATTCAAGCAAGCTGGGCTGAAGACGGCTGGAATGCCAGAAACCAGTCCCCAGAAGCTGGTTTCCGGTCCAGGGAAGGCATGGCTTGGCAGTTCGGGCTGGACTGTTCTCATGAGGCACAGTGTCAGACTGATTTGCATATGGCCATGTCTGAACTGGGGTGGTGTGGAGTGCCAAAAAATGATGGATTTAGGCCCAGATCTCTGTACTGGGGTGAATGTATGACATTGTTTTGCATTCTGTCCATCAACTGTGGTTTTTGCATTTGTCACCCCGAGTGGGATGGGTATGCTCAGACGTGAGTCCCATGCTCTCCACACCACTGGATTCAAGCAAGCCGGGCTGAAGACGGCTGGAATGCCAGAAACCGGTCCTCGGAAGCTTGTTTCCGGTCCAGGGAAGGCATGGCTTGGCAGTTCGGGCTGGACTGTTGCCATGAGGCACAGGGTCAGACTGATTTGCCTATTTCCATGTCTGAACTGGGGTGGTGTGGAGTGCAAAACAATGATGGATTTAGTTGCAGATCTCTATACTGGGGTGAATGTATGACATTGTTCTGCATTCTGTCCATCAACTGTGGTTTTTGCATTTGTCACCCCGAGTGGGATGGGTATGCTCAGACGTGAGTCCCATGCTCTCCACACCACTGGATTCAAGCAAGCCGGGCTGAAGACGGCTGGAATGCCAGAAACCAGTCCTCAGAAGCTTGTTTCCGGTCCAGGGAAGGCATGGCTTGGCAGTTCGGGCTGGACTGTTCCCATGAGGTACAGTGTCAGACTGATTTGCATATGGCCATATCTGAACTGGGGTGGTCTGAAGTGCAAAAAAATGATGGATTTAGGCCCAGATCTCTGTACTGGGGTGAATGTATGACATTGTTCTCCATTCTGTCCATCAACTGTGGTTTTTGCATTTGTCACCCCGAGTGGGATGGGTATGCTCAGACGTGAGTCCCATGCTCTCCACACCACTGGATTCAAGCAAGCCGGGCGGAAGACGGCTGGAATGCCAGAAACCGGTCCTCAGAAGCTTGTTTCTGGTCCAGGGAAGGCATGGCTTGGCAGTTCGGCTGGACTGTTCCCATGAGGCACAGGGTCAGACTGATTTGCATATTTCCATGTCTGAACTGGGGTGGTGTGGAGTGCAAAAAAATGATGGATTTAGGCCCAGATCTCTGTACTGGGGTGAATGTATGACATTGTTCTGCATTCTGTCCATCAACTGTGGTTTTTGCATTTGTCACCCCGAGTGGGATGGGTATGCTCAGACGTGAGTCCCATGCTCTCCACACCACTGGATTCAAGCAAGCCGGGCTGAAGACGGCTGGAATGCCAGAAACCAGTCCTCGGAAGCTTGTTTCCGGTCCAGGGAAGGCATGGCTTGGCAGTTCGGGCTGGACTGTTCTCATAAGGCACAGGGTCAGACTGATTTGCATATGGCCATATCTGAACTGGGGTGGTGTGGAGTGCAAAAAAATGATGGATTTAGTCCCCGAACTCTGTACTGGGGTGAATGTATGACATTGTTCTGCATTCTGTCCATCAACTGTGGTTTTTGCATTTGTCACCCCGAGTGGGATGGGTATGCTCAGACGTGAGTCCCATGCTCTCCACACCACTGATTTCAAGCAAGCCGGGCTGAAGACGGCTGGAATGCCAGAAACCGGTCTTCGGAAGCTTGTTTCCGGTCCAGGGAAGGCATGGCTTGGCTGTTCGGGCTGGACTCTTCCCATGAGGCACAGGGTCAGACTGATTTGCTTATGGCCATGTCTGAACTGGGGTGGTGTGGAGTGCAAAAAAATGATGGATTTAGGCCCCGAACTCTGTACTGGGGTGAATGTATGACATTGTTCTGCATTCTGTCCATCAACTGTGGTTTTGCATTTGTCACCCAGAGTGGGATGGGTATGCTCAGACATGAGTCCAATGCTCTCCACACCACTGGATTCAAGCAAGCTGGGCTGAAGGCGGCTGGAATGCCAGAAACCAGTCCTCTGAAGCTTGTTTCCGGTCCAGGGAAGGCATGGCTTGGCAGTTCGGGCTGGACTGTTCTCATGAGGCACAGTGTCAGACTGATTTGCATATGGCCATGTCTGAACTGGGGTGGTGTGGAGTGCCAAAAAATGATGGATTTAGGCCCAGATCTCTGTACTGGGGTGAATGTATGACATTGTTTTGCATTCTGTCCATCAACTGTGGTTTTTGCATTTGTCACCCCGAGTGGGATGGGTATGCTCAGACGTGAGTCCCATGCTCTCCACACCACTGGATTCAAGCAAGCCGGGCTGAAGACGGCTGGAATGCCAGAAACCGGTCCTCGGAAGCTTGTTTCCGGTCCAGGGAAGGCATGGCTTGGCAGTTCGGGCTGGACTGTTGCCATGAGGCACAGGGTCAGACTGATTTGCATATTTCCATGTCTGAACTGGGGTGGTGAGGAGTGCAAAACAATGATGGATTTAGTTGCAGATCTCTATACTGAAGGACTGGGTTCTTTTGGACCCAGCGGTGCCAGGGCACAACACCTGAAACCTTCGTGGGTAACCTGCTCCGGCGTACAAGTCACAGAGACACGGGACACTTCCTTCGGCGTCAAAGATTCAAGGTTTATTTGCTGCAGGGAACACAGAAATCACAGGAAGTACATCGAGTGTAGTTCGGGGAGACTGCTTCAAATTGGTTCTGTGGATCGCTCCTTTTATACAGTTTTTACCCATAGGATAACATTGAACACAAAAGTTTACAACCCGGTTCCCACATTTAGCTCCCAGAGGGGTCGCTTTGGTCACTTTGAAACACACAAGGTCCGGAACATAAGTGCGGAAACATTTGGCGGTTCCCAACTGTAAAAAACCATCTTCCCACCATTTAGCAAATTCCAATCAGCAGTAAAGTAGATCGAAATAGGAACAAAGACAGGTGCAGAGGAAGACGGAGACAGTGGGGAGATCGGAAAGGGTGTAAAAGGGGAGGTATCGGGAAACACGAGATACAGGCATCAAAGGGATGTGCCTAATGAGATGCACGGCTGAGACAATAAGTCCGTGCGGCAAGATGAGCCTCGAGCGGCGCCATCTGCCTTACAGCAGCAACCCCCTTGTCATAAAGACACTTTCAAAGAACACGTGTCTTCCGCAGATATCTTGGGAGTCCCAGGGTCGCGAAGCGGACAGCGTCCGTTCGCAGGCTACTTGAGGGCAAGAGACAAAATGGATGCCGTATCTAAGATGGAACCCGTGGGTACAGATGAAAAACCCACATAACAAATGAACGGTTTAAGTTAGCACAGCGAAACTGCGCACACTTACTAAACTCGTCATTTGCGGTTCATAGATACCAGACTCGCCCATATCCGTGCGAGTCGAAAAACACCACTTACAATTGTCACGGAACCTCAGACGCTCCTTTTGCCCTCATGTAGGCAAGCACTAGTCGGAATCATATTCGATATTCATCAGACCATCAAGATGTCGTTGTAGCATAGCTCTGTCCAATCGAGTCCCCTTGGTAACAGATGGTTGTCTCATACACGATGTAGCACAGAGGCCACATAAGGCAGGACCACACTGTACACAAAGGCAACACGTGAACAGGGACACTACCACAACCCCGATGATCATCAGAATCTTCCAACCCCAAGTCGACATCAGGCCCCAAAACCATCCAAGTAGCGTCCAATCCCCTACATCCACGTGTATGGATTCGGAGATCTTATGCAACTTCGAGATGGCTTGATAGACAGTAGGAGCATTATCTGGAATGAAAATGCAGCAGCTCGAATGGATCACTTTACATACCCCACCGCGATCTGCTAAGACGACATCTAAAACCATACGGTTTTGTAACGTCATAAGTCTCTCCGCCTGAAGTTCTGTGGTGATATTACCAAGGGCACTGGCAGTAATATTAGCTGTCGATTCTACCACTCGAGTCAACTGTCTCAGGTTCCTACTATTAACCATAGGTCCCCAAAACGGGAGGAAACCCTTGAAAAAGTCTCCTGCCTCTTGACCGGCAGTATCCTCTTCGCTAATTACGCCTCGTACAACTCTAGTCTTATGATAATCGGCATCTACAGTGAACGTCGGAGGCAACAAATTTGCAATGAAACATGAGCCCATGAAGTCTGCGGGCAACCATGTGTATGCACGATCATAACAGATAAAGTAGGTATCCTTGGCAGCCAGAAACACAGGGGACGAGAACATTGGCAGAACGTAACTTTCAGTGCAAGCACTTGCTCCAGGTAGGGCTTGCGAACCACGACCCACAAGACAAAGATTACCTGTGTGGGGTACGACCCATATTGGAGGCGAGCTTGTAAGCTGCTTTTCACTAGTGAACATACTATATTCCCCTCTACTTAGGACCCTATAGGCTTGTCTCTCTTCGTCAGGGATAAGAAAAGGATCATGGATCTCATCTTCCATATCCTCTATTGCCATCGATAGCAGCCTCTGATACGAGGTAGGACCAGAGTTGGGGGAACGTTGTTCTTGAATGGGGTGGAAACCCAGTGTGCTTCGAAACATTGTTTGGAATGCTCGAGCTGACCCTTGGGAACTATACGGTAACACCAGATATGGAATTCCCTTACCCGCAGTATGTGGCATCAACCCACACACCCAACAATTAGTAGTGTTAACCACTAACTGATGCTGATGGAGGAGCTGAATAAAGGAATTGTTGCGGAATTCTACACGTCTAGCCTGTTCGTGTTCCGGTAACATATGAAAGGAATGAGGAGAAGCAGTAGAAGTAAGGTTAGGGTAAGGAGTAGGAGTAGGGGTAGCAAGTAAGAAGTAAGACATAGTGTAATACACCCCACCCGCCAATAATGCAGAAGCAGTCAAAAACAACACAAACAATTGAAATATAAAACATTTGGTACGACTGAGTTGCTGCAGCTTGAATCTGTATGCCTGAGCTCCTTCCAAATCATTCAGCTTTGAAAATGCCATTCCCTACGACCGTCCGCAACGTTTCTTGACGCACTTCGTTCTGTGCAGCAATAGTCAATCCCCAGGGGTTCCTAGGAACCGACGGCCTTTAACCTAGCGTCAAGACCTACTGTCCAGAAGGAAGTACGCGCGCGGCCCTACGGCCTTCAATACACAATATGTATATATATTAGCACAATGTCTCTCAGCTGTGGAAGAAAAAGATACAAGGAAGAAGCTTGATATATGTACAGAAAATTTTCAATGATACGAATGTTCAAAGTTGATCATGGGAAACGAGAATATTGCAGTTGTCAATTTCAGCAAAGCAAGAAAATTTTATTTGTCCTTAGTGTGAGATCGCAAAGAATATCGATGTTTCCCGGGACGTGTCTGCTCGTCGAACAAAGGATCCGTTGAAGAGACAGCGTCCTGCTGATCAGTTGGTTGATCTGGTCTTGAGTCTTTTGCTGACAAGTGTTCAACAGTGGCTTTCTGCTGCGCTGAGGGTTCTCCAACAAGCTGTGCGTCGCTAAAAGGTACAAACGCCGGCAATGTTTCTGTTTCTGTTGACGCAATGCCTTTCCTTACCCACGGGTCTGCCGGCAGAGGAATAGGGACTCGCTTACAATGGGTAGCATGTACCCAATTTTTCCGCCCCTCAAGACGAACGGCAGTCCTCGTGGCCAGGAGTACCTGGTAAGGTCCGGTGAATCGGGGGTCCAGATTGTTCTTGCGTGAGAAGTTACGAGTAACCACCCAATCCCCGGGCTGGAGCTGGTGGCCTGGACCCTCCGTCTGCGTTGGCAAGGCGTCGTAAACCTGTTGGTGAATTAACCTCAGTTTAGCAGTCAAGTCATGTAAGTAGTCAATCAACATTGGATACTCAAGATCAGAGAATATTCCTGGCCTAGGAACCCCCCACACATTCGCAGGACGGCCGAACACTATCTCATAGGGACTAAGCCCTATTCGGGAGTGTACAGTCGCCCTAGTTGACAGTAATGCTAGAGGCAAAGCATCAGGCCACGAAAGTCCAGTCGTAGCCTGAATCTTCGCTAGTTTTAGTTTAAGGGTGCCATTGTAACCCTCAACCAATCCAGCTGACTGGGGATGATTGGCGCTATGGAATTTTTGATTAATTCCAAGGCCCTTACACACACTCTTCATCACACTTCCAACAAACTCACTTCCATTATCTGACCACACGACTCTAGGCATTCCATACCGAGGAAAGTATTCCTTCAGTAGGATTTTCGCAGTAGACAAAGCAGTATTATCCTTGAGGGGATAGGCCTCGATCCATCGGGAGAATGCGCAAACCACAACCAAAACGTATTTCAGGTTATTGCATCGCTCCATATGGATGAAGTCCAATTGGATCACCTCAAAGGGATACGAAGGAGGAGCAAAACTGCCAGGGGGAGTTGGGGTTCCTTTGCCAGGATTGTACATTATACACACCATACAATTCTTCACCAGACGTTCAGCACACTTTGTAATGCCATCATTCTTCCATACATCGGCCAGCAACTTGCAAATGCCTTTCGCGCTAATATGTGCTAACCCATGTGCCATTGTCACAACGGCCAGCACATACGCATCAGGCAACATCCATCTTTTCTGATCCGACAAATCAATCCAGCAACCATTCACATCCAACTTTCCCGTACTTTCTTTCCACTTCATCTTTTCAGTGTCGGTGGCCTCATTCTGAATTGCTTTCACACTCTCTATGGTATTTTCACACATACTTGATTCTGCAGGCCACCTAACCGAACTCGTCACATACATTCGAGTGCTAAGGTTCCGGGCAGTCTCCTTAGCAATCTCGTCTGCAAACGCATTACCACGACCAACATCATCCATCACTTTACGATGCGCACTACACTTAACAATTGCAACTTGCGCAGGCAAAGTCAATGCATCCAAAAGATCGTTCACAAGCTGGCCATGCTGGATTTTCGTGCCATGCGACGTCAAGAAACCACGCTCTCGCCACAATCGTCCAAAACTATGCGCTACACCGAAAGCGTACTGGCTATCGGTGTACACATTCACACGTTTCCCTTTTGCTAACACACATGCTCTAGTGAGAGCAATCAGCTCTGCAGCTTGGGCAGAATTCTGATTCAATCTTGCAGTCTCAACAACAGTATTCAATGTTACAACAGCATAAGCAGTAGTCACATCGCCATTCGTCAACTTAAAACATGACCCATCCACATACAGGGTGCCATCCGGGTCCTCCAATGGGGTGTTTTTAAGGTCCACACGACCTTTCGTTTCCTCTTCTGTCCGCAAGTAACAGTCATGTTCTGCTACTTCATCTGACTCTGCACTAATTGGTAACAAAGTTGCCGGATTTAGGACATTACAACGTTTTATCTGAATATGGCTTGCCAAGAGCGTCAATTCGTACCCAGACAACCTCGCACTCGTCAAGTGCTGAGTTTTCGTTCGATTCAAAAGAGTATCGACTGCATGCGGAACCATTACCGTAAGCATATTATCCATGACCAATCCTGCTGATTGTCGGATGGAGACCGCAGCTGCCGCAGTTGCTCTCAAACAACTCGGCAATGCTCTAGCTACTGGGTCTAAGGTCGAGGAAAAATATGCACAAGGACGTTGCTTACCACCAAAAGGTTGCGTTAAGACACTCAAAGCACAACCTTCCCTCTCGTGAACATATAACGTGAACGGCTTGCTGTAATCAGGGGTACCTAACACAGGAGCCGAACACAATGAATCACGTAATTCAGAAAAACTTTTCTGACATTCTTCCGTCCATGGTAAAGGAGTTGAAACATCCTTGCACGTAAGAGCCACCAATGGTTTCGCTAGCAATGAAAAATTAGGAATCCACTGCCTGCAGTACGACGTGATACCTAGAAAGGCACGCACATCTCTTTGGGTTTGTGGCACAGCCATTCGCGCAATCGCTGCAATTCTCTCTGGGGTCAATCTCCTTCCCTCCTTTGACAATAAGTGACCTAGATAGGTTACTTCTTGACAACAATATTGGAGTTTAGAAGGTGACACCTTGTGATTTAACTCACAGAGATGTTGCAGCAACGACACTGTAGCAATTTTGCAAATGTCCTGAGTATCAGCAGCCACCAATAAGTCGTCAACATATTGGATTAAAGCCGCACCAACCGGCAACGTAAACGCATCCAGTTGACCCTTCAAAGCTTGACTGTAAATCGATGGACTTTCACAGTAGCCCTGAGGAGCGCGTTTAAACCGGAAGCTACGTCCACCAAGAGAGAAACCGAAAAGGTCCCTGCTCTCTTCGGCAATCGGGATGCTGAAAAACGCATTTTTCAAATCAATCACCGAAAACCATGAAGCAGTAGCCGGAATCAGAGTCAGTAGCGCCGTGATGTCAGGCACAACAGGGAATTGAGGAACCACAATTTTATTTACCTCCCGTAAATCGATAACAAAACGATAAACAGGCGGTTTGGTAGGATCAGTACGTTTAAGAATGGGCAGTACAGGGCTATTGCACACGTTTCCCCGAGTCTCCTCAATAACATCTTTCTCGATCAAATCATAGATGATCGCTAACAAAGCTCGTTCACCATCAAGGGAGATACGGTATTGGGGAATACGTGGCAATCGCACATTAGACTTCAACTGAACAACATAAGGGGAGATATCAAGTAGGCCCACATCATTTGGACCCGTCGCCCACAAAGACGCAGGAAGAGAATCCAATTCCGGTGGAAGCTTATCGAGGGACAAGTACATGGGAGAGACTACCCTCTCTCCTAACGTAAGCTTTACACCCGTAGGGGAACAATACAAAGTCGCATACAAACGTTTAAGCAAATCCAGACCCAAAAGATTTTCGCCACAACCAGTAGTCAAAATCAACGGAGCTTCGAGCTCACGAGGCCCAATTTTAAGGGGCAAAGGGCGCGAAACTGGATTGCTAACGGGGGCGCCAGAGAATCCAACGGAAACATTTGTTAAGCCAGACAAAGGTGCGCCAGGGAGTTTCGAATGCATGATAGAACTTTTCGCTGCACCAGTGTCCAACAGAAAAGGCTCAACGACGCCCGATGTAGCAACTGCGACGTACGGCCCTCTCTGATCAACCGGAACTGATACCACTCCCTCTCCTTGTCTTTGGCTGTCCTAGTAATTACTGTCGTCAGTTCCCTGATCGACGTAATAATCGTCTACATTGTACTGCGCAGATCGTCCTTGCGATGATCCACGTTGATCGAAACAATTATTAGAATTTGATGAATGGTCAGAGCGATCATTCTGAGCACCACGACCTCTACCACGTGATGCGTGCTGTGAACCACCACGGCCTCCTTTAGACGAATTACCACTATTACGTTCATTTAAAGCAGGACAATTGAATTTAATGTGTCCCTCCTGTCTACAATAAGCACATTGATTGTACCCTAATGAAGATCTTCGGAAAGAGGAATCATTACGCGACTGCGATCGATTCGATTGCGACTGTGATCTATCTTGCTGAGACGCATTCTGATTAGAACGTGGCGGATACGCTTGTTGTAACAACACTTTAGTTTTTAGCTCTTTCGTCTTTTTATCAGCACGGTCATTTTCCTCTTTCTCTCTATTCTCGTAATATTGTGCCGTAGCCAATATCTGAGCTGAGGTAGAAACGGCCCATGCACTTTCTGAATTCTTTAATTTATTGCTTAGATCGGGCAACAAGTTCGACACGAATTTATCCACAAACAACCTCTGTCCACCCTCAGTACCCATATCCTGTCCACTATGATCAATGAATGCTTCCTCGAACCTCGTGAAGAAGTCGGAGACACTCTCATCTTTCTTCTGCTTACAGGCTGACAACTTGTCCCAATTTACCCTCATAGCTGGCATAAGCGTTTTCATTAATGCAATGATTCGCTGAGGGAGAGCAGCAATCAACTGATCGGGTTTAGTAGCAGCCACTTGTCCAGCGTCTGCCGCTGTGATGGCAGCCCAATCACCACCTAATTCAGTCGCGTGATCTTGGTGACGAATCTTAGCCCATACCGGTTGCGGTACGACATTGCCAAACAACATGTCGATATCGGCAAGATTCATTACCGTAGCATCTACGAGCTGCGATAATTCCTTATAATACCCAGTAGGATTTTTACGAGGATCGGGCAAAGATTGTTTCACCTGAAGCACTTCCGATCGTTTCCATGGAAGGTGTATCCACACTCTCTCGAAATGTGCCACTATCGGACGAGGTTGAGCATTAGGATCAGCTGGTATCCAAACCGGCGGAACTTCACGCATAGGATATTGGCCAGACTCGTCTTGTTTTTCAATGTCCTCAACGAACAATGCATGAGGAATAGGAGCGGGACGAAGAGATAGCAACCGCTCAATAGCACGTCGAACATTAGTATCTACTATCAGTCCAGTTGCGAACTGAAGCCGAAGTTCAGACAGGGCGGTCAGCACCTCGTCAGGCGCATTGGCCACTATCTGATCATGAAGGAACTTGCACATTTCGTCAAACACATATCTCTGAGTTGGTATGTTGAATTGATTAAACGTTTCGAGGACAACACGGGGTGGATTTCTAAGAGGGTTTACCATCCAACCCATCGCCATATTATATAGTGCAACACGTTCTCTGTTACCAGGAAGCTGACTACGTCTCTGAGGACCATCAGATCCAGCGGACCCAAAAACAGGTCCGAGCGACTGGAAGAAGTTTGTCGCAAGGGGAGAATTACGATTACGAGTAGAGGGAGAAGAGTAAGACACAGGACTAACAAGAGAAGGAGTGGAGACAGTAGCAACAGCAGGGGTTAACAACACAGGAGCAGTAACGGGAGCAGGAGTATGTGGAAGCGGAGGAGCAGTAGGAATAGAAACAGACAAAGGAGCAGGAACAGTCGGATGAGCGGGTGCAGGTTGAGGAACTGGTGGAGGAACAATAGGTGGAAGAACAGGTACGGCAGGGACCACAGGAGCTGCGGTACCCTGTACGTACGGAGGTGGCGACTTCATAAGATAGGACATTAAAGGATCCTCAACTGCCTCTTCCTTCTTATCCGACTCCGTAGGCAAAGCAGGATAGCATTTATCTATGGACATACGCTGCAGCCTCTCAAACACTTCCTTATCCTTATCCTCCTTATCACGCTGAAACTGCTCAGCTTTCTTCACTATAGTAGCAACAGTATCTCGCTGACTACGTTTATTCTGTCTTATTTCTTTCTGTCGGGCTTCTTTGCGCCACAACCGAAAGGCATCAAACATGGCCGGCCTAGATTTACGTTCGAACAACTTTATTTCCAAATTATCTAAGATTGACGCCTCGAAGCTACCGTGAGGTGGCCAACGAAGATCGCCGTCTTTCTTTGTATATTTAATCCAATAATCGTTAAAAGCAATCGGGCCTAGCCCATGTTTGCTATATAAATCGTAAGTAGGAGTTCCAACTGGAGGTATCGGACATGAGTCCTCCAGCAGGGAATCCGCACCACAAGGTCTAAAACAACTGAACAAAGTACTGCGACCAGGCATCTTGCACACTAGCCGAGTTTCACAAACTTCAAGGGTTAGGGGATTTACCAAGTCCCAGCAAAGAACAAAACCCTCGGTCTTTGGCGGCTGCAGTCGTCAAACAATACAACAACAAAGTACGCTAGCAAAGTGTCACCGACAAAAACACTCACACAGCGTTTACAACAAAGACACTCGCTAAAGTGTCAACAACCAAGAACTCTGGGAGCGACCCACAAATACTTAACTCAAAGATCGATGGCGTCCTCAGGAAGGCCCGTCAATCGTCTCGCTATACCAAGGTCTACGCCAGGCGCCAAAACAGGTCTACAGTCAGGGCAGCAGTCCGTCGCAGCCGTCAGGAGGCGGGAATCTTCGCGGGAAAAGTCTTCGGGCCACTTATTTCGACAACAGGATCGATGAAGCGGGGTGCACCTTCCCTCGGAGATTTCACACGAAGTTCCTCACGATCGTCGGGCTTGGACCGGTACCACTGATGCAGCCCCACGTTGGGCGCCAACTGAAGGACTGGGTTCTTTTGGACCCAGCGGTGCCAGGGCACAACACCTGAAACCTTCGTGGGTAACCTGCTCCGGCGTACAAGTCACAGAGACACGGGACACTTCCTTCGGCGTCAAAGATTCAAGGTTTATTTGCTGCAGGGAACACAGAAATCACAGGAAGTACATCGAGTGTAGTTCGGGGAGACTGCTTCAAATTGGTTCTGTGGATCGCTCCTTTTATACAGTTTTTACCCATAGGATAACATTGAACACAAAAGTTTACAACCCGGTTCCCACATTTAGCTCCCAGAGGGGTCGCTTTGGTCACTTTGAAACACACAAGGTCCGGAACATAAGTGCGGAAACATTTGGCGGTTCCCAACTGTAAAAAACCATCTTCCCACCATTTAGCAAATTCCAATCAGCAGTAAAGTAGATCGAAATAGGAACAAAGACAGGTGCAGAGGAAGACGGAGACAGTGGGGAGATCGGAAAGGGTGTAAAAGGGGAGGTATCGGGAAACACGAGATACAGGCATCAAAGGGATGTGCCTAATGAGATGCACGGCTGAGACAATAAGTCCGTGCGGCAAGATGAGCCTCGAGCGGCGCCATCTGCCTTACAGCAGCAACCCCCTTGTCATAAAGACACTTTCAAAGAACACGTGTCTTCCGCAGATATCTTGGGAGTCCCAGGGTCGCGAAGCGGACAGCGTCCGTTCGCAGGCTACTTGAGGGCAAGAGACAAAATGGATGCCGTATCTAAGATGGAACCCGTGGGTACAGATGAAAAACCCACATAACAAATGAACGGTTTAAGTTAGCACAGCGAAACTGCGCACACTTACTAAACTCGTCATTTGCGGTTCATAGATACCAGACTCGCCCATATCCGTGCGAGTCGAAAAACACCACTTACAATTGTCACGGAACCTCAATACTGGGGTGAATGTATGACATTGTTCTGCATTCTGTCCATCAACTGTGGTTTTTGCATTTGTCACCCCGAGTGGGATGGGTATGCTCAGACGTGAGTCCCATGCTCTCCACACCACTGGATTCAAGCAAGCCGGGCTGAAGACGGCTGGAATGCCAGAAACCAGTCCTCAGAAGCTTGTTTCCGGTCCAGGGAAGGCATGGCTTGGCAGTTCGGGCTGGACTGTTCTCATGAGGCACAGTGTCAGACTGATTTGCATATGGCCATGTCTGAACTGGGGTGGTGTGGAGTGCCAAAAAATGATGGATTTAGGCCCAGATCTCTGTACTGGGGTGAATGTATGACATTGTTTTGCATTCTGTCCATCAACTGTGGTTTTTGCATTTGTCACCCCGAGTGGGATGGGTATGCTCAGACGTGAGTCCCATGCTCTCCACACCACTGGATTCAAGCAAGCCGGGCTGAAGACGGCTGGAATGCCAGAAACCGGTCCTCGGAAGCTTGTTTCCGGTCCAGGGAAGGCATGGCTTGGCAGTTCGGGCTGGACTGTTGCCATGAGGCACAGGGTCAGACTGATTTGCATATTTCCATGTCTGAACTGGGGTGGTGAGGAGTGCAAAACAATGATGGATTTAGTTGCAGATCTCTATACTGGGGTGAATGTATGACATTGTTCTGCATTCTGTCCATCAACTGTGGTTTTTGCATTTGTCACCCCGAGTGGGATGGGTATGCTCAGACGTGAGTCCCATGCTCTCCACACCACTGGATTCAAGCAAGCCGGGCTGAAGACGGCTGGAATGCCAGAAACCAGTCCTCAGAAGCTTGTTTCCGGTCCAGGGAAGGCATGGCTTGGCAGTTCGGGCTGTACTGTTCCCATGAGGCACAGTGTCAGACTGATTTGCATATGGCCATATCTGAACTGGGGTGGTCTGAAGTGCAAAAAAATGATGGATTTAGGCCCAGATCTCTGTACTGGGGTGAATGTATGACATTGTTCTCCATTCTGTCCATCAACTGTGGTTTTTGCATTTGTCACCCCGAGTGGGATGGGTATGCTCAGACATGAGTCCCATGCTCTCCACACCACTGGATTCAAGCAAGCCGGGCTGAAGACGGCTGGAATGCCAGAAACCGGTCCTCAGAAGCTTGTTTCTGGTCCAGGGAAGGCATGGCTTGGCAGTTCGGCTGGACTGTTCCCATGAGGCACAGGGTCAGACAGATTTGCATATTTCCATGTCTGAACTGGGGTGGTGTGGAATGCAAAAAAATGATGGATTTAGGCCCAGATCTCTGTACTGGGGTGAATGTATGACATTGTTCTGCATTCTGTCCATCAACTGTGGTTTTTGCATTTGTCACCCCGAGTGGGATGGGTATGCTCAGACGTGAGTCCCATGCTCTCCACACCACTGGATTCAAGCAAGCCGGGCTGAAGACGGCTGGAATGCCAGAAACCAGTCCTCGGAAGCTTGTTTCCGGTCCAGGGAAGGCATGGCTTGGCAGTTCGGGCTGGACTGTTCTCATAAGGCACAGGGTCAGACTGATTTGCATATGGCCATATCTGAACTGGGGTGGTGTGGAGTGCAAAAAAATGATGGATTTAGTCCCCGAACTCTGTACTGGGGTGAATGTATGACATTGTTCTGCATTCTGTCCATCAACTGTGGTTTTTGCATTTGTCACACCGAGTGGGATGGGTATGCTCAGACGTGAGTCCCATGCTCTCCACACCACTGGATTCAAGCAAGCCGGGCTGAAGACGGCTGGAATGCCAGAAACCGGTCCTCGGAAGCTTGTTTCCGGTCCAGGGAAGGCATGGCTTGGCTTTTCGGGCTGGACTCTTCCCATGAGGCACAGGGTCAGACTGATTTGCATATGGCCATGTCAGAACTGGGGTGGTGTGGAGTGCAAAAAAATGATGGATTTAGGCCCCGAACTCTGTACTGGGGTGAATGTATGACATTGTTCTGAAATCTGTCCATCAACTGTGGTTTTTGCATTTGTCACCCAGAGTGGGATGGGTATGCTCAGACATGAGTCCAATGCTCTCCACACCACTGGATTCAAGCAAGCTGGGCTGAAGACGGCTGGAATGCCAGAAACCAGTCCTCGGAAGCTTGTTTCCGGTCCAGGGAAGGCATGGCTTGGCAGTTCGGGCTGGACTGTTCTCATGAGGCACAGTGTCAGACTGATTTGCATATGGCCATGTCTGATCTGGGGTCTTGTGGAGTGCCAAAAAATGATGGATTTAGGCCCAGATCTCTGTACTGGGGTGAATGTATGACATTGTTTTGCATTCTATCCATCAACTGTGGTTTTTGCATTTGTCACCCCGAGTGGGATGGGTATGCTCAGAGGTGAGTCCCATGCTCTCCACACCACTGGATTCAAGCAAGCCGGGCTGAAGACGGCTGGAATGCCAGAAACCGGTCCTCGGAAGCTTGTTTCTGGTCCAGGGAAGGCATGGCTTGGCAGTTCGGGCTGGACTGTTCCCATGAGGCACAGGGTCAGACTGATTTGCATATTTCCATGTCTGAACTGGGGTGGTGTGGAGTGCAAAAAAATTGATGGATTTAGTTGCAGATCTCTATACTGGGGTGAATGTATGACATTGTTCTGCATTCTGTCCATCAACTGTGGTTTTTGCATTTGTCACCCCGAGTGGGATGGGTATGCTCAGACGTGAGTCCCATGCTCTCCACACCACTGGATTCAAGCAAGCCGGGCTGAAGACGGCTGGAATGCCAGAAACCAGTCCTCAGAAGCTTGTTTCCGGTCCAGGGAAGGCATGGCTTGGCAGTTCGGGCTGGACTGTTCCCATGAGGCACAGTGTCAGACTGATTTGCATATGGCCATGTCTGAACTGGGGTGGTGTGGAGTCCAAAAAAATGATGGATTTAGGCCCAGATCTCTGTACTGGGGTGAATGTATGACATTGTTCTCCATTCTGTCCATCAACTGTGGTTTTTGCATTTGTCACCCCGAGTGGGATGGGTATGCTCAGACGTGAGTCCCATGCTCTCCACACCACTGGATTCAAGCAAGCCGGGCTGAAGACGGCTGGAATGCCAGAAACCGGTCCTCAGAAGCTTGTTTCTGGTCCAGGTAAGGCATGGCTTGGCAGTTCGGGCTGGACTGTTCCCATGAGGCACAGGGTCAGACTGATTTGCATATGGCCATGTCTGAACTGGGGTGGTCTGAAGTGCAAAAAAATGATGGATTTAGGCCCAGATCTCTGTACTGGGGTGAATGTATGACATTGTTCTCCATTCTGTCCATCAACTGTGGTTTTTGCATTTGTCACCCCGAGTGGGATGGGTATGCTCAGACGTGAGTCCCATGCTCTCCACACCACTGGATTCAAGCAAGCCGGGCTGAAGTTGGCTGGAATGCCAGAAACCGGTTCTCGGAAGCTTGTGTCCGGTCCAGGGAAGGCATGGCGTGGCAGTTCAGGCTGGACTGTTCTCATAAGGCACAGGGTCAGACTGATTTGCATATGGCAATATCTGAACTGGGGTGGCGTGGAGTGCAAAAAAATGATGGATTTAGTCCCCGAACTCTGTACTGGGGTGAATGTATGACATTGTTCTGCATTCTGTCCATCAACTGTGGTTTTTGCATTTGTCACCCCGAGTGGGATGGGTATGCTCAGACATGAGTCCCATGCTCTCCACACCACTGGATTCAAGCAAGCCGGGCTGAAGACGGCTGGAATGCCAGAAACCGGTCCTCGGAAGCTTGTTTCCAGTCCAGGGAAGGCATGGCTTGGCTGTTCGGGCTGGACTGTTCCCATGAGGCACAGGGTCAGACTGATTTGCATATGGCCATGTCTGAACTGGGGTGGTGTGGAGTGCAAAAAAATGATGGATTTAGGCCCCAAACTCTGTACTGGGGTGAATGTATGACATTGTTCTGCATTCTGTCCATCAACTGTGGTTTTTGCATTTGTCACCCAGAGTGGGATGGGTATGCTCAGACATGAGTCCAATGCTCTCCACACCACTGGATTCAAGCAAGCTGGGCTGAAGACGGCTGGAATGCCATAAACCAGTCCTCGGAAGCTTGTTTCCGGTCCAGGGAAGGCATGGCTTGGCAGTTCGGGCTGGACTGTTCTCATGAGGCACAGTGTCAGACTGATTTGCATATGGCCATGTCTGAACTGGGGTGGTGTGGAGTGCCAAAAAATGATGGATTTAGGCCCAGATCTCTGTACTGGGGTGAATGTATGACATTGTTTTGCATTCTGTCCATCAACTGTGGTTTTTGCATTCGTCACCCCGAGTGGGATGGGTATGCTCAGACGTGAGTCCCATGCTCACCACACCACTGGATTCAAGCAAGCCGGGCTGAAGACGGCTGGAATGCCAGAAACCGGTCCTCGGAAGCTTGTTTCCGGTCCAGGGAAGACATGGCTTGGCAGTTCGGGCTGGACTGTTCCCATGAGGCACAGGGTCAGACTGATTTGCATATTTCCATGTCTGAACTGGGGTGGTGTGGAGTTCAAAAAAATGATGGATTTAGTTGCAGATCTCTATACTGGGGTGAATGTATGACATTGTTCTGCATTCTGTCCATCAACTGTGGTTTTTGCATTTGTCATCCCGAGTGGGATGGGTATGCTCAGACGTGAGTCCCATGCTCTCCACACCACTGGATTCAAGCAAGCCGGGCTGAAGACGGCTGTTATGCCAGAAACCAGTCCTCAGAAGCTTGTTTCCGGTCCAGGGAAGGCATGGCTTGGCAGTTCGGGCTGGACTGTTCCCATGAGGCACAGTGTCAGACTGATTTGCATATGGCCATGTCTGAACTGGGGTGGTGTGGAGTCCCAAAAAATGATGGATTTAGGCCCAGATCTCTGTACTGGGGTGAATGTATGACATTGTTCTCCATTCTGTCCATCAACTGTGGTTTTTGCATTTGTCACCCCGAGTGGGATGGGTATGCTCAGACGCGAGTCCCATGCTCTCCTTACCACTGGATTCAAGCAAGCCGGGCTGAAGACGGCTGGAATGTCGGAAACCGGTCCTCAGAACTTGTTTCTGGTCCAGGGAAGACATGGCTTGGCAGTTCGGGCTGGACTGTTCCCATGAGGCACAGGGTCAGACTGATTTGCATATGGCCATGTCTGAACTGGGGTGGTCTGAAGTGCAAAAATATTATGGATTTACGCCCAGATCTCTGTACTGGGGTGAATGTATGACATTGTTCTGCATTCTGTCCATCAACTGTGGTTTTTGCATTTGTCACCCTGAGTGGGATGGGTATGCTCAGACGTGAGTCCCATGCTCTCCACACCACTGGATTCAAGCAAGCCGGGCTGAAGACGGCTGGAATGCCAGAAACCGGTCCTCAAAAGCTTGTTTCTGGTCCAGGGAAGGCATGGCTTGGCAGTTCGGGCTGGACTGTTCCCATGAGGCACAGGGTCAGACTGATTTGCATATGGCCATGTCTGAACTGGGGTGGTCTGAAGTGCAAAAAAATGATGGATTTAGGCCCAGATCTCTGTACTGGGGTGAATGTATGACATTGTTCTCCATTCTGTCCATCAACTGTGGTTTTTGCATTTGTCACCCCGAGTGGGATGGGTATGCTCAGACGTGAGTCCCATGCTCTCCACACCACTGGATTCAAGCAAGCCGGGCTGAAATTGGCTGGAATGCCAGAAACCGGTCCTCGGAAGCTTGTGTCCGGTCCAGGGAAGGCATGGCGTGGCAGTTCGGGCTGGACTGTTCTCATAAGGCACAGGGTCAGACTGATTTGCATATGGCCATATCTGAACTGGGGTGGTGTGGATTGCAAAAAAATGATGGATTTAGTCCCCGAACTCTGTACTGGGGTGAATGTATGACATTGTTCTGCATTCTGTCCATCAACTGTGGTTTTTGCATTTGTCACCCCGAGTGGGATGGGTATGCTCAGACGTGACTTCCATGCTCTCCACACCACTGGATTCAAGCAAGCTGGGCTGAAGACGGCTGGAATGCCAGAAACCAGTCCTCGGAAGCTTGTTTCCGGTCCAGGGAAGGCATGGCTTGGCAGTTCGGGCTGGACTGTTCTCATAAGGCACAGGGTCAGACTGATTTGCATATGGCCATATCTGAACTGGGGTGGTGAGGAGTGCAAAAAAATGATGGATTTAGTCCCCGAACTCTGTACTGGGGTGAATGTATGACATTGTTCTGCATTCTGTCCATCAACTGTGGTTTTTGCATTTGTCACCCCGAGTGGGATGGGTATGCTCAGACGTGAGTCCCATGCTCTCCACACCACTGGATTCAAGCAAGCCGGGCTGAAGACAGCTGGAATGCCAGAAACCGGTCCTTGGAAGCTTGTTTCCGGTCCAGGGAAGGCATGGCTTGGCTGTTCGGGCTGGACTCTTCCCATGAGGCACAGGGTCAGACTGATTTGCATATGGCCATGTATGAACTGGGGTGGTGTGGAGTGCAAAAAAATGATGGATTTAGTCCCCGAACTCTGTACTGGGGTGAATGTATGACATTGTTCTGCATTCTGTCCATCAACTGTGGTTTTTGCATTTGTCACCCGAGTGGAATGGGTATGCTCAGACGTGAGTCCCATGCTCTCCACACCACTGGATTCAAGCAAGCTGGGCTGAAGACGGCTGGGTTGCCAGAAACCGGTCCTCAGAAGCTTGTTTCCGGTCCAGGGAAGGCATGGCTTGGCAGTTCGGGCTGGACTGTTCCCATGAGGCACAGTGTCAGACTGATTTGCATATGGCCATGTCTGAACTGAGGTGGTGTGGAGTGCAAAAAAATGATGGATTTAGGCCCAGATCTCTGTACTGGGGGTGAATGTATGACATTGTTCTGCATTCTGTCCATCAACTGTGGTTTTTGCATTTGTCACCCCGAGTGGGATGGGTATGCTCAGACGAGATTCCCATGCTCTCTACACCACTGGATTCAAGCAAGCCGGGCTGAAGACGGCTGAAATGCCAGAAACCGGTCCTCAGAAGCATGTTTCTGGTCCAGGGAAGGCATGGCTTGGCAGTTCGGGCTGGACTGTTCCCATGAGGCACAGGGTCAGACTGATTTGCATATGGCCATGTCTGAACTGGGGTGGTCTGAAGTGCAAAAAAATGATGGATTTAGGCCCAGATATCTGTACTGGGGTGAATGTATGACATTGTTCTGCATTCTGTCCATCAACTGTGGTTTTTGCATTTGTCACCCCGAGTGGGATGGGTATGCTCAGACGTTAGTCCCATGCTCTCCACACCACTGGATTCAAGCAATCCGGGCTGAAGTTGGCTGGAATGCCAGAAACCGGTCCTCAGAAGCTTGTGTCCGGTCCAGGGAAGGCATGGCGTGGCAGTTCGGGCTGGACTGTTCTCATAAGGCAGAGGGTCAGACTGATTTGCATATGGCCATATCTGAACTGGGGTGGTGTGGAGTGCAAAAAAATGATGGATTTAGTCCCCGAACTCTGTACTGGGGTGAATGTATGACATTGTTCTGCATTCTGTCCATCAACTGTGGTTTTTGCATTTGTCACCCCGAGTGGGATGGGTATGCTCAGACGCGAGTCCCATGCTCTCCTTACCACTGGATTCAAGCAAGCCGGGCTGAAGACGGCTGGAATGCCAGAAACCGGTCCTCAGAACTTGTTTCTGGTCCAGGGAAGACATGGCTTGGCAGTTCGGGCTGGACTGTTCCCATGAGGCACAGGGTCAGACTGATTTGCATATGGCCATGTCTGAACTGGGGTGGTGTGGAGTGCAAAAAAAGGATGGATTTAGGCCCCGAACTCTGTACTGGGGTGAATGTATGACATTGTTCTGCATTCTGTCCATCAACTGTGGTTTTTGCATTTGTCACCCAGAGTGGGATGGGTATGCTCAGACATGGGTCCAATGCTCTCCACACCACTGGATTCAAGCAAGCTGGGCTGAAGACGGCTGGAATGCCAGAAACCAGTCCTCGGAAGCTTGTTTCCGGTCCAGGGAAGGCATGGCTTGGCAGTTCGGGCTGGAATGTTCTCATGAGGCACAGTGTCAGACTGATTTGCATATGGCCATATCTGAACTGGGGTGGTGTGGAGTGCAAAAAAATGATGGATTTAGTCCCCGAACTCTGTACTGGGGTGAATGTATGACATTGTTCTGCATTCTGTCCATCAACTGTGGTTTTTGCATTTGTCACCCCGAGTGGGATGGGTATGCTCAGACGCGAGTCCCATGCTCTCCTTACCACTGGATTCAAGCAAGTCAGGCTGAAGACGGCTGGAATGCCAGAAACCGGTCCTCAGAACTTGTTTCTGGTCCAGGGAAGACATGGCTTGGCAGTTCGGGCTGGACTGTTCCCATGAGGCACAGGGTCAGACTGATTTGCATATGGCCATGTCTGAACTGGGGTGGTGTGGAGTGCAAAAAAATGATGGATTTAGGCCCCGAACTCTGTACTGGGGTGAATGTATGACATTGTTCTGCATTCTGTCCATCAACTGTGGTTTTTGCATTTGTCACCCAGAGTGGGATGGGTATGCTCAGACATGGGTCCAATGCTCTCCACACCACTGGATTCAAGCAAGCTGGGCTGAAGACGGCTGGAATGCCAGAAACCAGTCCTCGGAAGCTTGTTTCCGGTCCAGGGAAGGCATGGCTTGGCAGTTCGGGCTGGACTTTTCTCATGAGGCACAGTGTCAGACTGATTTGCATATGGCCATGTCTGAACTGGGGTGGTGTGGAGTGCCAAAAAATGATGGATTTAGACCCAGATCTCTGTACTGGGGTGAATGTATGACATTGTTTTGCATTCTGTCCATCAACTGTGGTTTTTGCATTTGTCACCCCGAGTGGGATGGGTATGCTCAGACGTGAGTCCCATGCTCTCCACACCACTGGATTCAAGCAAGCCGGGCTGAAGTTGGCTGGAATGCCAGAAACCGGTCCTCGGAAGCTTGTGTCCGGTCCAGGGAAGGCATGGCGTAGCAGTTCGGGCTGGACTGTTCTCATAAGGCACAGGGTCAGACTGATTTGCATATGGCCATATCTGAACTGGGGTGGTGTGGAGTGCAAAAAAAAATAATGGATTTAGTCCCCGAACTCTGTACTGGGGTGAATGTATGACATTGTTCTGCATTCTGTCCATCAACTGTGGTTTTTGCATTTGTCACCCCGAGTGGGATGGGTATGCTCAGACGTGAGTCTCATGCTCTCCACACCACTGATTTCAAGCAAGCCGGGCTGAAGACGGCTGGAATGCCAGAAACCGGTCCTCGGAAGCTTGTTTCCGGTCCAGGGAAAGCATGGCTTGGCTGTTCGGGCTGGACTCTTCCCATGAGGCACAGGGTCAGACTGATTTTCTTATGGCCATGTCTGAACTGGGGTGGTGTGGAGTGCAAAAAAATGATGGATTTAGGCCCCGAACTCTGTACTGGGGTGAATGTATGACATTGTTCTGCATTCTGTCCATCAACTGTGGTTTTTGCATTTGTCACCCAGAGTGGGATGGGTATGCTCAGACATGAGTCCAATGCTCTCCACACCACTGGATTCAAGCAAGCTGGGCTGAAGACGGCTGGAATGCCAGAAACCAGTCCTCGGAAGCTTGTTTCCGGTCCAGGGAAGGCATGGCTTGGCAGTTCGGGCTGGACTGTTCTCATGAGGCACAGTGTCAGACTGATTTGCATATGGCCATGTCTGATCTGGGGTCTTGTGGAGTGCCAAAAAATGATGGATTTAGGCCCAGATCTCTGTACTGGGGTGAATGTATGACATTGTTTTGCATTCTATCCATCAACTGTGGTTTTTGCATTTGTCACCCCGAGTGGGATGGGTATGCTCAGAGGTGAGTCCCATGCTCTCCACACCACTGGATTCAAGCAAGCCGGGCTGAAGACGGCTGGAATGCCAGAAACCGGTCCTCGGAAGCTTGTTTCTGGTCCAGGGAAGGCATGGCTTGGCAGTTCGGGCTGGACTGTTCCCATGAGGCACAGGGTCAGACTGATTTGCATATTTCCATGTCTGAACTGGGGTGGTGTGGAGTGCAAAAAAATTGATGGATTTAGTTGCAGATCTCTATACTGGGGTGAATGTATGACATTGTTCTGCATTCTGTCCATCAACTGTGGTTTTTGCATTTGTCACCCCGAGTGGGATGGGTATGCTCAGACGTGAGTCCCATGCTCTCCACACCACTGGATTCAAGCAAGCCGGGCTGAAGACGGCTGGAATGCCAGAAACCAGTCCTCAGAAGCTTGTTTCCGGTCCAGGGAAGGCATGGCTTGGCAGTTCGGGCTGGACTGTTCCCATGAGGCACAGTGTCAGACTGATTTGAATATGGCCATGTCTGAACTGGGGTGGTGTGGAGTCCAAAAAAATGATGGATTTAGGCCCAGATCTCTGTACTGGGGTGAATGTATGACATTGTTCTCCATTCTGTCCATCAACTGTGGTTTTTGCATTTGTCACCCCGAGTGGGATGGGTATGCTCAGACGTGAGTCCCATGCTCTCCACACCACTGGATTCAAGCAAGCCGGGCTGAAGACGGCTGGAATGCCAGAAACCGGTCCTCAGAAGCTTGTTTCTGGTCCAGGTAAGGCATGGCTTGGCAGTTCGGGCTGGACTGTTCCCATGAGGCACAGGGTCAGACTGATTTGCATATGGCCATGTCTGAACTGGGGTGGTCTGAAGTGCAAAAAAATGATGGATTTAGGCCCAGATCTCTGTACTGGGGTGAATGTATGACATTGTTCTCCATTCTGTCCATCAACTGTGGTTTTTGCATTTGTCACCCCGAGTGGGATGGGTATGCTCAGACGTGAGTCCCATGCTCTCCACACCACTGGATTCAAGCAAGCCGGGCTGAAGTTGGCTGGAATGCCAGAAACCGGTTCTCGGAAGCTTGTGTCCGGTCCAGGGAAGGCATGGCGTGGCAGTTCAGGCTGGACTGTTCTCATAAGGCACAGGGTCAGACTGATTTGCATATGGCAATATCTGAACTGGGGTGGCGTGGAGTGCAAAAAAATGATGGATTTAGTCCCCGAACTCTGTACTGGGGTGAATGTATGACATTGTTCTGCATTCTGTAGATCAACTGTGGTTTTTGCATTTGTCACCCCGAGTGGGATGGGTATGCTCAGACATGAGTCCCATGCTCTCCACACCACTGGATTCAAGCAAGCCGGGCTGAAGACGGCTGGAATGCCAGAAACCGGTCCTCGGAAGCTTGTTTCCAGTCCAGGGAAGGCATGGCTTGGCTGTTCGGGCTGGACTGTTCCCATGAGGCACAGGTTCAGACTGATTTGCATATGGCCATGTCTGAACTGGGGTGGTGTGGAGTGCAAAAAAATGATGGATTTAGGCCCCAAACTCTGTACTGGGGTGAATGTATGACATTGTTCTGCATTCTGTCCATCAACTGTGGTTTTTGCATTTGTCACCCAGAGTGGGATGGGTATGCTCAGACATGAGTCCAATGCTCTCCACACCACTGGATTCAAGCAAGCTGGGCTGAAGACGGCTGGAATGCCATAAACCAGTCCTCGGAAGCTTGTTTCCGGTCCAGGGAAGGCATGGCTTGGCAGTTCGGGCTGGACTGTTCTCATGAGGCACAGTGTCAGACTGATTTGCATATGGCCATGTCTGAACTGGGGTGGTGTGGAGTGCCAAAAAATGATGGATTTAGGCCCAGATCTCTGTACTGGGGTGAATGTATGACATTGTTTTGCATTCTGTCCATCAACTGTGGTTTTTGCATTTGTCACCCCGAGTGGGATGGGTATGCTCAGACGTGAGTCCCATGCTCACCACACCACTGGATTCAAGCAAGCCGGGCTGAAGACGGCTGGAATGCCAGAAACCGGTCCTCGGAAGCTTGTTTCCGGTCCAGGGAAGGCATGGCTTGGCAGTTCGGGCTGGACTGTTCCCATGAGGCACAGGGTCAGACTGATTTGCATATTTCCATGTCTGAACTGGGGTGGTGTGGAGTTCAAAAAAATGATGGATTTAGTTGCAGATCTCTATACTGGGGTGAATGTATGACATTGTTCTGCATTCTGTCCATCAACTGTGGTTTTTGCATTTGTCATCCCGAGTGGGATGGGTATGCTCAGACGTGAGTCCCATGCTCTCCACACCACTGGATTCAAGCAAGCCGGGCTGAAGACGGCTGTTATGCCAGAAACCAGTCCTCAGAAGCTTGTTTCCGGTCCAGGGAAGGCATGGCTTGGCAGTTCGGGCTGGACTGTTCCCATGAGGCACAGTGTCAGACTGATTTGCATATGGCCATGTCTGAACTGGGGAGGTGTGGAGTCCCAAAAAATGATGGATTTAGGCCCAGATCTCTGTACTGGGGTGAATGTATGACATTGTTCTCCATTCTGTCCATCAACTGTGGTTTTTGCATTTGTCACCCCGAGTGGGATGGGTATGCTCAGACGCGAGTCCCATGCTCTCCTTACCACTGGATTCAAGCAAGCCGGGCTGAAGACGGCTGGAATGTCGGAAACCGGTCCTCAGAACTTGTTTCTGGTCCAGGGAAGACATGGCTTGGCAGTTCGGGCTGGACTGTTCCCATGAGGCACAGGGTCAGACTGATTTGCATATGGCCATGTCTGAACTGGGGTGGTCTGAAGTGCAAAAATATTATGGATTTAGGCCCAGATCTCTGTACTGGGGTGAATGTATGACATTGTTCTGCATTCTGTCCATCAACTGTGGTTTTTGCATTTGTCACCCCGAGTGGGATGGGTATGCTCAGACGTGAGTCCCATGCTCTCCACACCACTGGATTCAAGCAAGCCGGGCTGAAGACGGCTGGAATGCCAGAAACCGGTCCTCAAAAGCTTGTTTCTGGTCCAGGGAAGGCATGGCTTGGCAGTTCGGGCTGGACTGTTCCCATGAGGCACAGGGTCAGACTGATTTGCATATGGCCATGTCTGAACTGGGGTGGTCTGAAGTGCAAAAAAATGATGGATTTAGGCCCAGATCTCTGTACTGGGGTGAATGTATGACATTGTTCTCCATTCTGTCCATCAACTGTGGTTTTTGCATTTGTCACCCCGAGTGGGATGGGTATGCTCAGACGTGAGTCCCATGCTCTCCACACCACTGGATTCAAGCAAGCCGGGCTGAAATTGGCTGGAATGCCAGAAACCGGTCCTCGGAAGCTTGTGTCCGGTCCAGGGAAGGCATGGCGTGGCAGTTCGGGCTGGACTGTTCTCATAAGGCACAGGGTCAGACTGATTTGCATATGGCCATATCTGAACTGGGGTGGTGTGGATTGCAAAAAAATGATGGATTTAGTCCCCGAACTCTGTACTGGGGTGAATGTATGACATTGTTCTGCATTCTGTCCATCAACTGTGGTTTTTGCATTTGTCACCCCGAGTGGGATGGGTATGCTCAGACGTGAGTTCCATGCTCTCCACACCACTGGATTCAAGCAAGCCAGGCTGAAGACGGCTGGAATGCCAGAAACCAGTCCTCGGAAGCTTGTTTCCGGTCCAGGGAAGGCATGGCTTGGCAGTTCGGGCTGGACTGTTCTCATAAGGCACAGGGTCAGACTGATTTGCATATGGCCATATCTGAACTGGGGTGGTGAGGAGTGCAAAAAAATGATGGATTTAGTCCCCGAACTCTGTACTGGGGTGAATGTATGACATTGTTCTGCATTCTGTCCATCAACTGTGGTTTTTGCATTTGTCACCCCGAGTGGGATGGGTATGCTCAGACGTGAGTCCCATGCTCTCCACACCACTGGATTCAAGCAAGCCGGGCTGAAGACAGCTGGAATGCCAGAAACCGGTCCTTGGAAGCTTGTTTCCGGTCCAGGGAAGGCATGGCTTGGCTGTTCGGGCTGGACTCTTCCCATGAGGCACAGGGTCAGACTGATTTGCATATGGCCATGTATGAACTGGGGTGGTGTGGAGTGCAAAAAAATGATGGATTTAGTCCCCGAACTCTGTACTGGGGTGAATGTATGACATTGTTCTGCATTCTGTCCATCAACTGTGGTTTTTGCATTTGTCACCCGAGTGGAATGGGTATGCTCAGACGTGAGTACCATGCTCTCCACACCACTGGATTCAAGCAAGCTGGGCTGAAGACGGCTGGGTTGCCAGAAACCGGTCCTCAGAAGCTTGTTTCCGGTCCAGGGAAGGCATGGCTTGGCAGTTCGGGCTGGACTGTTCCCATGAGGCACAGTGTCAGACTGATTTGCATATGGCCATGTCTGAACTGAGGTGGTGTGGAGTGCAAAAAAATGATGGATTTAGGCCCAGATCTCTGTACTGGGGGTGAATGTATGACATTGTTCTGCATTCTGTCCATCAACTGTGGTTTTTGCATTTGTCACCCCGAGTGGGATGGGTATGCTCAGACGAGATTCCCATGCTCTCTACACCACTGGATTCAAGCAAGCCGGGCTGAAGACGGCTGGAATGCCAGAAACCGGTCCTCAGAAGCTTGTGTCCGGTCCAGGGAAGGCATGGCTTGGCAGTTCGGGCTGGACTGTTCCCATGAGGCACAGGGTCAGACTGATTTGCATATGGCCATGTCTGAACTGGGGTGGTCTGAAGTGCAAAAAAATGATGGATTTAGGCCCAGATATCTGTACTGGGGTGAATGTATGACATTGTTCTGCATTCTGTCCATCAACTGTGGTTTTTGCATTTGTCACCCCGAGTGGGATGGGTATGCTCAGACGCGAGTCCCATGCTCTCCTTACCACTGGATTCAAGCAAGCCGGGCTGAAGACGGCTGGAATGCCAGAAACCGGTCCTCAGAACTTGTTTCTGGTCCAGGGAAGACATGGCTTGGCAGTTCGGGCTGGACTGTTCCCATGAGGCACAGGGTCAGACTGATTTGCATATGGCCATGTCTGAACTGGGGTGGTGTGGAGTGCAAAAAAATGATGGATTTAGGCCCCGAACTCTGTACTGGGGTGAATGTATGACATTGTTCTGCATTCTGTCCATCAACTGTGGTTTTTGCATTTGTCACCCAGAGTGGGATGGGTATGCTCAGACATGGGTCCAATGCTCTCCACACCACTGGATTCAAGCAAGCTGGGCTGAAGACGGCTGGAATGCCAGAAACCAGTCCTCGGAAGCTTGTTTCCGGTCCAGGGAAGGCATGGCTTGGCAGTTCGGGCTGGAATGTTCTCATGAGGCACAGTGTCAGACTGATTTGCATATGGCCATGTCTGAACTGGGGTGGTGTGGAGTACAAAAAAATGATGGATTTAGGCCCAGATCTCTGTACTGGGGTGAATGTATGACATTGTTCTGCATTCTGTCCATCAACTGTGGTTTTTGCATTTGTCACCCAGAGTGGGATGGGTATGCTCAGACATGGGTCCAATGCTCTCGACACCACTGGATTCAAGCAAGCTGGGCTGAAGACGGCTGGAATGCCAGAAACCGGTCCTCAGAAGCTTGTTTCCGGTCCAGGGAAGGCATGGCTTGGCAGTTCGGGCTGGACTGTTCCCATGAGGCACAGTTTCAGACTGATTTGCATATGGCCATGTCTGAACTGGGGTGGTGTGGAGTGCAAAAAAATGATGGATTTAGGCCCAGATCTCTGTACTGGGGGTGAATGTATGACATTGTTCTGCATTCTGTCCATCAACTGTGGTTTTTGCATTTGTCACCCCGAGTGGGATGGGTATGCTCAGACGAGAGTCCCATGCTCTCTACACCACTGGATTCAAGCAAGCCGGGCTGAAGACGGCTGGAATGCCAGAAACCGGTCCTCAGAAGCTTGTTTCTGGTCCAGGGAAGGCATGGCTTGGCAGTTCGGGCTGGACTGTTCCCATGAGGCACAGGGTCAGACTGATTTGCATATGGCCATGTCTGAACTGGGGTGGTCTGAAGTGCAAAAAAATGATGGATTTAGGCCCAGATATCTGTACTGGGGTGAATGTATGACATTGTTCTGCATTCTGTCCATCAACTGTGGTTTTTGCATATGTCACCCCGAGTGGGATGGGTATGCTCAGACGTTAGTCCCATGCTCTCCACACCACTGGATTCAAGCAAGCCGGGCTGAAGTTGGCTGGAATGCCAGAAACCGGTCCTCAAAAGCTTGTGTCCGGTCCAGGGAAGGCATGGCGTGGCAGTTCGGGCTGGACTGTTCTCATAAGGCAGAGGGTCAGACTGATTTGCATATGGCCATATCTGAACTGGGGTGGTGTGGAGTGCAAAAAAATGATGGATTTAGTCCCCGAACTCTGTACTGGGGTGAATGTATGACATTGTTCTGCATTCTGTCCATCAACTGTGGTTTTTGCATTTGTCACCCCGAGTGGGATGGGTATGCTCAGACGCGAGTCCCATGCTCTCCTTACCACTGGATTCAAGCAAGTCAGGCTGAAGACGGCTGGAATGCCAGAAACCGGTCCTCAGAACTTGTTTCTGGTCCAGGGAAGACATGGCTTGGCAGTTCGGGCTGGACTGTTCCCATGAGGCACAGGGTCAGACTGATTTGCATATGGCCATGTCTGAACTGGGGTGGTGTGGAGTGCAAAAAAATGATGGATTTAGGCCCCGAACTCTGTACTGGGGTGAATGTATGACATTGTTCTGCATTCTGTCCATCAACTGTGGTTTTTGCATTTGTCACCCAGAGTGGGATGGGTATGCTCAGACATGGGTCCAATGCTCTCCACACCACTGGATTCAAGCAAGCTGGGCTGAAGACGGCTGGAATGCCAGAAACCAGTCCTCGGAAGCTTGTTTCCGGTCCAGGGAAGGCATGGCTTGGCAGTTCGGGCTGGACTTTTCTCATGAGGCACAGTGTCAGACTGATTTTCATATGGCCATGTCTGAACTGGGGTGGTGTGGAGTGCCAAAAAATGATGGATTTAGACCCAGATCTCTGTACTGGGGTGAATGTATGACATTGTTTTGCATTCTGTCCATCAACTGTGGTTTTTGCATTTGTCACCCCGAGTGGGATGGGTATGCTCAGACGTGAGTCCCATGCTCTCCACACCACTGGATTCAAGCAAGCCGGGCTGAAGTTGGCTGGAATGCCAGAAACCGGTCCTCGGAAGCTTGTGTCCGGTCCAGGGAAGGCATGGCGTAGCAGTTCGGGCTGGACTGTTCTCATAAGGCACAGGGTCAGACTGATTTGCATATGGCCATATCTGAACTGGGGTGGTGTGGAGTGCAAAAAAAAATAATGGATTTAGTCCCCGAACTCTGTACTGGGGTGAATGTATGACATTGTTCTGCATTCTGTCCATCAACTGTGGTTTTTGCATTTGTCACCCCGAGTGGGATGGGTATGCTCAGACGTGAGTCTCATGTTCTCCACACCACTGATTTCAAGCAAGCCGGGCTGAAGACGGCTGGAATGCCAGAAACCGGTCCTCGGAAGCTTGTTTCCGGTCCAGGGAAGGCATGGCTTGGCTGTTCGGGCTGGACTCTTCCCATGAGGCACAGGGTCAGACTGATTTTCTTATGGCCATGTCTGAACTGGGGTGGTGTGGAGTGCAAAAAAATGATGGATTTAGGCCCCGAACTCTGTACTGGGGTGAATGTATGACATTGTTCTGCATTCTGTCCGTCAACTGTGGTTTTTGCATTTGTCACCCAGAGTGGGATGGGTATGCTCAGACATGAGTCCAATGCTCTCCACACCACTGGATTCAAGGAAGCTGGGCTGAAGACGGCTGGAATGCCAGAAACCAGTCCTCGGAAGCTTGTTTCCGGTCCAGGGAAGGCATGGCTTGGCAGTTCGGGCAGGACTGTTCTCATGAGGCACAGTGTCAGACTGATTTGCATATGGCCATGTCTGAACTGGGGTGGTGTGGACTGCCAAAAAATGATGGATTTAGGCCCAGATCTCTGTACTGGGGTGAATGTATGACATTGTTTTGCATTCTGTCCATCAACTGTGGTTTTTGCATTTGTCACCCCGAGTGGGATGGGTATGCTCAGACGTGAGTCCCATGCTCTCCACACCACTGGATTCAAGCAAGCCGGGCTGAAGACGGCTGGAATGCCAGAAACCGGTCCTCGGAAGCTTGTTTCCGGTCCAGGGAAGGCATGGCTTGGCAGTTCGGGATGGACTGTTCCCATGAGGCACAGGGTCAGACTGATTTGCATATATCCATGTCTGAACTGGGGTGGTGTGGAGTGCAAAAAAATGATGGATTTAGTTGCAGATCTCTATACTGGGGTGAATGTATGACATTGTTCTGCATTCTGTCCATCAACTGTGGTTTTTGCATTTGTCACCCCGAGTGGGATGGGTATGCTCAGACGTGAGTCCCATGCTCTCCACACCACTGGATTCAAGCAAGCCGGGCTGAAGACGGCTGGAATGCCAGAAACCAGTCCTCAGAAGCTTGTTTCCGGTCCAGGGAAGGCATGGCTTGGCAGTTCGGGCTGGACTGTTCCCATGAGGCACAGTGTCAGACTGATTTGCATATGGCCATGTCTGAACTGGGGTGGTTTGAAGTGCAAAAAAATGATGGATTTATGCCCAGATCTCAGTACTGGGGTGAATGTATGACATTGTTCTCCATTCTGTCCATCAACTGTGGTTTTTGCATTTGTCACCCCGAGTGTGATGGGTATGCTCAGACGTGAGTCCTATGCTCTCCACACCACTGGATTCAAGCAAGCCGGGCTGAAGACGGCTGGAATGCCAGAAACCGGTCCTCAGAAGCTTGTTTCTGGTCCAGGAAAGGCATGGCTTGGCAGTTCGGGCTGGACTGTTCCCATGAGGCACAGGGTCAGACTGATTTGCATATGGCCATGTCTGAACTGGGGTGGTCTGAAGTGCAAAAAAATGATGGATTTAAGCCCAGATATCTTTACTGGGGTGAATGTATGACATTGTTCTGCATTCTGTCCATCAACTGTGGTTTTTGCATTTGTCACCCCGAGTGGGATGGGTATGCTCAGACGTTAGTCCCATGCTCTCCACACCACTGGATTCAAGCAAGCCGGGCTGAAGTTGGCTGGAATGCCAGAAACCGGTCCTCAGAAGCTTGTGTCCGGTCCAGGGAAGGCATGGCGTGGCAGTTCGGGCTGGACTGTTCTCATAAGGCAGAGGGTCAGACTTATTTGCATATGGCCATATCTGAACTGGGGTGGTGAGGAGTGCAAAAAATGATGGATCTAGTCCCCGAACTCTGTACTGGGGTGAATGTATGACATTGTTCTGCATTCTGTCCATCAACTGTGGTTTTTGCATTTGTCACCCCGAGTGGGATGGGTATGCTCAGACGTGAGTCCCATGCTCTCCACACCACTGGATTCAAGCAAGCCGGGCTGAAGACAGCTGGAATGCCAGAAACCGGTCCTTGGAAGCTTGTTTCCGGTCCAGGGAAGGCATGGCTTGGCTGTTCGGGCTGGACTCTTCCCATGAGGCACAGGGTCAGACTGATTTGCATATGGCCATGTATGAACTGGGGTGGTGTGGAGTGCAAAAAAATGATGGATTTAGTCCCCGAACTCTGTACTGGGGTGAATGTATGACATTGTTCTGCATTCTGTCCATCAACTGTGGTTTTTGCATTTGTCACCCGAGTGGAATGGGTATGCTCAGACGTGAGTCCCATGCTCTCCACACCACTGGATTCAAGCAAGCTGGGCTGAAGACGGCTGGGTTGCCAGAAACCGGTCCTCAGAAGCTTGTTTCCGGTCCAGGGAAGGCATGGCTTGGCAGTTCGGGCTGGACTGTTCCCATGAGGCACAGTGTCAGACTGATTTGCATATGGCCATGTCTGAACTGAGGTGGTGTGGAGTGCAAAAAAATGATGGATTTAGGCCCAGATCTCTGTACTGGGGGTGAATGTATGACATTGTTCTGCATTCTGTCCATCAACTGTGGTTTTTGCATTTGTCACCCCGAGTGGGATGGGTATGCTCAGACGAGATTCCCATGATCTCTACACCACTGGATTCAAGCAAGCCGGGCTGAAGACGGCTGGAATGCCAGAAACCGGTCCTCAGAAGCATGTTTCTGGTCCAGGGAAGGCATGGCTTGGCAGTTCGGGCTGGACTGTTCCCATGAGGCACAGGGTCAGACTGATTTGCATATGGCCATGTCTGAACTGGGGTGGTCTGAAGTGCAAAAAAATGATGGATTTAGGCCCATCTATCTGTAGTGGGGTGAATGTATGACATTGTTCTGCATTCTGTCCATCAACTGTGGTTTTTGCATTTGTCACCCCGAGTGGGATGGGTATGCTCAGACGTTAGTCCCATGCTCTCCACACCACTGGATTCAAGCAATCCGGGCTGAAGTTGGCTGGAATGCCAGAAACCGGTCCTCAGAAGCTTGTGTCCGGTCCAGGGAAGGCATGGCGTGGCAGTTCGGGCTGGACTGTTCTCATAAGGCAGAGGGTCCGACTGATTTGCATATGGCCATATCTGAACTGGGGTGGTGTGGAGTGCAAAAAAATGATGGATTTAGTCCCCGAACTCTGTACTGGGGTGAATGTATGACATTGTTCTGCATTCTGTCCATCAACTGTGGTTTTTGCATTTGTCACCCCGAGTGGGATGGGTATGCTCAGACGCGAGTCCCATGCTCTCCTTACCACTGGATTCAAGCAAGCCGGGCTGAAGACGGCTGGAATGCCAGAAACCGGTCCTCAGAACTTGTTTCTGGTCCAGGGAAGACATGGCTTGGCAGTTCGGGCTGGACTGTTCCCATGAGGCACAGGGTCAGACTGATTTGCATATGGCCATGTCTGAACTGGGGTGGTGTGGAGTGCAAAAAAATGATTGATTTAGGCCCCGAACTCTGTACTGGGGTGAATGTATGACATTGTTCTGCATTCTGTCCATCAACTGTGGTTTTTGCATTTGTCACCCAGAGTGGGATGGGTATGCTCAGACATGGGTCCAATGCTCTCCACACCACTGGATTCAAGCAAGCTGGGCTGAAGACGGCTGGAATGCCAGAAACCAGTCCTCGGAAGCTTGTTTCCGGTCCAGGGAAGGCATGGCTTGGCAGTTCGGGCTGGAATGTTCTCATGAGGCACAGTGTCAGACTGATTTGCATATGGCCATGTCTGAACTGGGGTGGTGTGGAGTGCAAAAAAATGATGGATTTAGGCCCAGATCTCTGTACTGGGGTGAATGTATGACATTGTTCTGCATTCTGTCCATCAACTGTGGTTTTTGCATTTGTCACCCAGAGTGGGATGGGTATGCTCAGACATGGGTCCAATGCTCTCGACACCACTGGATTCAAGCAAGCTGGGCTGAAGACGGCTGGAATGCCAGAAACCGGTCCTCAGAAGCTTGTTTCCGGTCCAGGGAAGGCATGGCTTGGCAGTTCGGGCTGGACTGTTCCCATGAGGCACAGTTTCAGACTGATTTGCATATGGCCATGTCTGAACTGGGGTGGTGTGGAGTGCAAAAAAATGATGGATTTAGGCCCAGATCTCTGTACTGGGGGTGAATGTATGACATTGTTCTGCATTCTGTCCATCAACTGTGGTTTTTGCATTTGTCACCCCGAGTGGGATGGGTATGCTCAGACGAGAGTCCCATGCTCTCTACACCACTGGATTCAAGCAAGCCGGGCTGAAGACGGCTGGAATGCCAGAAACCGGTCCTCAGAAGCTTGTTTCTGGTCCAGGGAAGGCATGGCTTGGCAGTTCGGGCTGGACTGTTCCCATGAGGCACAGGGTCAGACTGATTTGCATATGGCCATGTCTGAACTGGGGTGGTCTGAAGTGCAAAAAAATGATGGATTTAGGCCCAGATATCTGTACTGGGGTGAATGTATGACATTGTTCTGCATTCTGTCCATCAACTGTGGTTTTTGCATATGTCACCCCGAGTGGGATGGGTATGCTCAGACGTTAGTCCCATGCTCTCCACACCACTGGATTCAAGCAAGCCGGGCTGAAGTTGGCTGGAATGCCAGAAACCGGTCCTCAGAAGCTTGTGTCCGGTCCAGGGAAGGCATGGCGTGGCAGTTCGGGCTGGACTGTTCTCATAAGGCAGAGGGTCAGACTGATTTGCATATGGCCATATCTGAACTGGGGTGGTGTGGAGTGCAAAAAAATGATGGATTTAGTCCCCGAACTCTGTACTGGGGTGAATGTATGACATTGTTCTGCATTCTGTCCATCAACTGTGGTTTTTGCATTTGTCACCCCGAGTGGGATGGGTATGCTCAGACGCGAGTCCCATGCTCTCCTTACCACTGGATTCAAGCAAGTCAGGCTGAAGACGACTGGAATGCCAGAAACCGGTCCTCAGAACTTGTTTCTGGTCCAGGGAAGACATGGCTTGGCAGTTTGGGCTGGACTGTTCCCATGAGGCACAGGGTCAGACTGATTTGCATATGGCCATGTCTGAACTGGGGTGGTGTGGAGTGCAAAAAAATGATGGATTTAGGCCCCGAACTCTGTACTGGGGTGAATGTATGACATTGTTCTGCATTCTGTCCATCAACTGTGGTTTTTGCATTTGTCACCCAGAGTGGGATGGGTATGCTCAGACATGGGTCCAATGCTCTCCACACCACTGGATTCAAGCAAGCTGGGCTGAAGACGGCTGGAATGCCAGAAACCAGTCCTCGGAAGCTTGTTTCCGGTCCAGGGAAGGCATGGCTTGGCAGTTCGGGCTGGACTTTTCTCATGAGGCACAGTGTCAGACTGATTTGCATATGGCCATGTCTGAACTGGGGTGGTGTGGAGTGCCAAAAAATGATGGATTTAGACCCAGATCTCTGTACTGGGGTGAATGTATGACATTGTTTTGCATTCTGTCCATCAACTGTGGTTTTTGCATTTGTCACCCCGAGTGGGATGGGTATGCTCAGACGTGAGTCCCATGCTCTCCACACCACTGGATTCAAGCAAGCCGGGCTGAAGACGGCTGGAATGCCAGAAACCAGTCCTCGGAAGCTTGTTTCCGGTCCAGGGAAGGCATGGCTTGGCAGTTCGGGCTGGACTGTTCCCATGAGGCACAGTGTCAGACTGATTTGCATAGGGCCATGTCTGAACTGGGGTGGTGTGGAGTCCAAAAAAATGATGGATTTAGGCCCAGATCTCTGTACTGGGGTGAATGTATGACGTTGTTCTCCATTCTGTCCATCAACTGTGGTTTTTGCATTTGTCACCCCGAGTGGGATGGGTATGCTCAGACGTGAGTCCCATGCTCTCCACACCACTGGATTCAAGCAAGCCGGGCTGAAGACGGCTGGAATGCCAGAAACCGGTCCTCAGAAGCTTGTTTCTGGTCCAGGGAAGGCATGGCTTGGCAGTTCGGGCTGGACTGTTCCCATGAGGCACAGGGTCAGACTGATTTGCATATGGCCATGTCTGAACTGGGGTGGTCTGAAGTGCAAAAAAATGATGGATTTAGGCCCAGATCTCTGTACTGGGGTGAATGTATGACATTGTTCTGCATTCTGTCCATCAACTGTGGTTTTTGCATTTGTCACCCCGAGTGGGATGGGTATGCTCAGACGTGAGTCCCATGCTCTCCACACCACTGGATTCAAGCAAGCCGGGCTGAAGTTGGCTGGAATGCCAGAAACCGGTCCTCGGAAGCTTGTGTCCGGTCCAGGGAAGGCATGGCGTGGCAGTTCGGGCTGGACTGTTCTCATAAGGCACAGGGTCAGACTGATTTGCATATGGCCATATCTGAACTGGGGTGGTGTGGAGTGCAAAAAAATGATGGATTTAGTCCCCGAACTCTGTACTGGGGTGAATGTATGACATTGTTCTGCATTCTGTCCATCAACTGTGGTTTTTGCATTTGTCACCCCGAGTGGGATGGGTATGCTCAGACGTGAGTCCCATGCTCTCCATACCACTGATTTCAAGCAAGCCGGGCTGAAGACGGCTGGAATGCCAGAAACCGGTCCTCGGAAGCTTGTTTCCGGTCCAGGGAAGGCATGGCTTGGCTGTTCGGGCTGGACTCTTCCCATGAGGCACAGGGTCAGACTGATTTGCTTATGGCCATGTCTGAACTGGGGTGGTGTGGAGTGCAAAAAAATGAAGGATTTAGGCCCCGAACTCTGTACTGGGGTGAATGTATGACATTGTTCTGCATTCTGTCCATCAACTGTGGTTTTTGCATTTGTCACCCAGAGTGGGATGGGTATGCTCAGACATGAGTCCAATGCTCTCCACACCACTGGATTCAAGCAAGCTGGGCTGAAGACGGCTGGAATGCCAGCAACCAGTCCTCGGAAGCTTGTTTCCGGTCCAGGGAAGGCATGGCTTGGCAGTTCGGGCTGGACTGTTCTCATGAGGCACAGTGTCAGACTGATTTGCATATGGCCATGTCTGAACTGGGGTGGTGTGGAGTGCCAAAAAATGATGGATTTAGGCCCAGATCTCTGTACTGGGGTGAATGTATGACATTGTTTTGCATTCTGTCCATCAACTGTGGTTTTTGCATTGTCACCCCGAGTGGGATGGGTATGCTCAGACGTGAGTCCCATGCTCTCCACACCACTGGATTCAAGCAAGCCGGGCTGAAGACGGCTGGAATGCCAGAAACCGGTCCTCGGAAGCTTGTTTCCGGTCCAGGGAAGGCATGGCTTGGCAGTTCGGGCTGGACTGTTGCCATGAGGCACAGGGTCAGACTGATTTGAATATTTCCATGTCTGAACTGGGGTGGTGTGGAGTGCAAAACAATGATGGATTTAGTTGCAGATCTCTATACTGGGGTGAATGTATGACATTGTTCTGCATTCTGTCCATCAACTGTGGTTTTTGCATTTGTCACCCCGAGTGGGATGGGTATGCTCAGACGTGAGTCCCATGCTCTCCACACCATTGGATTCAAGCAAGCCGGGCTGAAGACGGCTGGAATGCCAGAAACCAGTCCTCGGAAGCTTGTTTCCGGTCCAGGGAAGGCATGGCTTGGCAGTTCGGGCTGGACTGTTCTCATAAGGCACAGGGTCAGACTGATTTGCATATGGCCATATCTGAACTGGGGTGGTGTGGAGTGCAAAAAAATGATGGATTTAGTCCCCGAACTCTGTACTGGGGTGAATGTATGACATTGTTCTGCATTCTGTCCATCAACTGTGGTTTTTGCATTTGTCACCCCGAGTGGGATGGGTATGCTCAGACGTGAGTCCCATGCTCTCCACACCACTGATTTCAAGCAAGCCGGGCTGAAGACGGCTGGAATGCCAGAAACCAGTCCTCGGAAGCTTGTTTCCGGTCCAGGGAAGGCATGGCTTGGCTGTTCGGGCTGGACTCTTCCCATGAGGCACAGGGTCAGACTGATTTGCTTATGGCCATGTCTGAACTGGGGTGGTGTGGAGTGCAAAAAAATGATGGATTTAGGCCCCGAACTCTGTACTGGGGTGAATGTATGACATTGTTCTGCATTCTGTCCATCAACTGTGGTTTTTGCATTTGTCACCCAGAGTGGGATGGGTATGCTCAGACATGAGTCCAATGCTCTCCACACCACTGGATTCAAGCAAGCTGGGCTGAAGACGGCTGGAATGCCAGAAACCAGTCCTCGGAAGCTTGTTTCCGGTCCAGGGAAGGCATGGCTTGGCAGTTCGGGCTGGACTGTTCTCATGAGGCACAGTGTCAGACTGATTTGCATATGGCCATGTCTGAACTGGGGTGGTGTGGAGTGCCAAAAAATGATGGATTTAGGCCCAGATCCCTGTACTGGGGTGAATGTATGACATTGTTTTGCATTCTGTCCATCAACTGTGGTTTTTGCATTTGTCACCCCGAGTGGGATGGGTATGCTCAGACGTGAGTCCCATGCTCTCCACACCACTGGATTCAAGCAAGCCGGGCTGAAGACGGCTGGAATGCCAGAAACCGGTCCTCGGAAGCTTGTTTCCGGTCCAGGGAAGGCATGGCTTGGCAGTTCGGGCTGGACTGTTGCCATGAGGCACAGGGTCAGACTGATTTGCATATTTCCATGTCTGAACTGGGGTGGTGTGGAGTGCAAAACAATGATGGATTTAGTTGCAGATCTCTATACTGGGGTGAATGTATGACATTGTTCTGCATTCTGTCCATCAACTGTGGTTTTTGCATTTGTCACCCCGAGTGGGATGGGTATGCTCAGACGTGAGTCCCATGCTTTCCACACCACTGGATTCAAGCAAGCCGGGCTGAAGACGGCTGGAATGCCAGAAACCAGTCCTCAGAAGCTTGTTTCCGGTCCAGGGAAGGCATGGCTTGGCAGTTCGGGCTGGACTGTTCCCATGAGGCACAGTGTCAGACTGATTTGCATATGGCCATATCTGAACTGGGGTGGTCTGAAGTGCAAAAAAATGATGGATTTAGGCCCAGATCTCTGTACTGGGGTGAATGTATGACATTGTTCTCCATTCTGTCCATCAACTGTGGTTTTTGCATTTGTCACCCCGAGTGGGATGGGTATGCTCAGACATGAGTCCCATGCTCTCCACACCACTGGATTCAAGCAAGCCGGGCTGAAGACGGCTGGAATGCCAGAAACCGGTCCTCAGAAGCTTGTTTCTGGTCCAGGGAAGGCATGGCTTGGCAGTTCGGCTGGACTGTTCCCATGAGGCACAGGGTCAGACTGATTTGCATATTTCCATGTCTGAACTGGGGTGGTGTGGAGTGCAAAAAAATGATGGATTTAGGCCCAGATCTCTGTACTGGGGTGAATGTATGACATTGTTCTGCATTCTGTCCATCAACTGTGGTTTTTGCATTTGTCACCCCGAGTGGGATGGGTATGCTCAGACGTGAGTCCCATGCTCTCCACACAACTGGATTCAAGCAAGCCGGGCTGAAGACGGCTGGAATGCCAGAAACCAGTCCTCGGAAGCTTGTTTCCGGTCCAGGGAAGGCATGGCTTGGCAGTTCGGGCTGGACTGTTCTCATGAGGCACAGTGTCAGACTGATTTGCATATGGCCATGTCTGAACTGGGGTGGTGTGGACCGCCAAAAAATGATGGATTTAGGCCCAGATCTCTGTACTGGGGTGAATGTATGACATTGTTTTGCATTCTGTCCATCAACTGTGGTTTTTGCATTTGTCACCCCGAGTGGGATGGGTATGCTCAGACGTGAGTCCCATGCTCTCCACACCACTGGATTCAAGCAAGCCGGGCTGAAGACGGCTTAAATGCCAGAAACCGGTCCTCGGAAGCTTGTTTCCAGTCCAGGGAAGGCATGGCTTGGCAGTTCGGGCTGGACTGTTCCCATGAGGCACAGTGTCAGACTGATTTGCATAGGGCCATGTCTGAACTGGGGTGGTGTGGAGTCCAAAAAAATGATGGATTTAGGCCCAGATCTCTGTACTGGGGTGAATGTATGACATTGTTCTCCATTCTGTCCATCAACTGTGGTTTTTGCATTTGTCACCCCGAGTGGGATGGGTATGCTCAGACATGAGTCCCATGCTCTCCACACCACTGGATTCAAGCAAGCCGGGCTGAAGACGGCTGGAATGCCAGAAACCGGTCCTCAGAAGCTTGTTTCTGGTCCAGGGAAGGCATGGCTTGGCAGTTCGGCTGGACTGTTCCCATGAGGCACAGGGTCAGACTGATTTGCATATTTCCATGTCTGAACTGGGGTGGTGTGGAGTGCAAAAAAATGATGGATTTAGGCCCAGATCTCTGTACTGGGGTGAATGTATGACATTGTTCTGCATTCTGTCCATCAACTGTGGTTTTTGCATTTGTCACCCCGAGTGGGATGGGTATGCTCAGACGTGAGTCCCATGCTCTCCACACAACTGGATTCAAGCAAGCCGGGCTGAAGACGGCTGGAATGCCAGAAACCAGTCCTCGGAAGCTTGTTTCCGGTCCAGGGAAGGCATGGCTTGGCAGTTCGGGCTGGACTGTTCTCATGAGGCACAGTGTCAGACTGATTTGCATATGGCCATGTCTGAACTGGGGTGGTGTGGACCGCCAAAAAATGATGGATTTAGGCCCAGATCTCTGTACTGGGGTGAATGTATGACATTGTTTTGCATTCTGTCCATCAACTGTGGTTTTTGCATTTGTCACCCCGAGTGGGATGGGTATGCTCAGACGTGAGTCCCATGCTCTCCACACCACTGGATTCAAGCAAGCCGGGCTGAAGACGGCTTAAATGCCAGAAACCGGTCCTCGGAAGCTTGTTTCCAGTCCAGGGAAGGCATGGCTTGGCAGTTCGGGCTGGACTGTTCCCATGAGGCACAGTGTCAGACTGATTTGCATAGGGCCATGTCTGAACTGGGGTGGTGTGGAGTCCAAAAAAATGATGGATTTAGGCCCAGATCTCTGTACTGGGGTGAATGTATGACATTGTTCTCCATTCTGTCCATCAACTGTGGTTTTTGCATTTGTCACCCCGAGTGGGATGGGTATGCTCAGACGTGAGTCCCATGCTCTCCACACCACTGGATTCAAGCAAGCCGGGCTGAAGACGGCTAGAATGCCAGAAACCGGTCCTCAGAAGCTTGTTTCTGGTCCAGGGTAGGCATGGCTTGGCAGTTCGGGCTGGACTGTTCCCATGAGGCACAGGGTCAGACTGATTTGCATATGGCCATGTCTGAACTGGGGTGGTCTGAAGTGCAAAAAAATGATGGATTTAGGCCCAGATCTCTGTACTGGGGTGAATGTATGACATTGTTCTGCATTCTGTCCATCAACTGTGGTTTTTGCATTTGTCACCCCGAGTGGGATGGGTATGCTCAGACGTGAGTCCCATGCTCTCCACACCACTGGATTCAAGCAAGCCGGGCTGAAGTTGGCTGGAATGCCAGAAACCGGTCCTCGGAAGCTTGTGTCCGGTCCAGGGAAGGCATGGCGTGGCAGTTCGGGCTGGACTGTTCTCATAAGGCACAGGGTCAGACTGATTTGCATATGGCCATATCTGAACTGGGGTGGTGTGGAGTGCAAAAAAATGATGGATTTAGTCCCCGAACTCTGTACTGGGGTGAATGTATGACATTGTTCTGCATTCTGTCCATCAACTGTGGTTTTTGCATTTGTCACCCCGAGTGGGATGGGTATGCTCAGACGTGAGTCTCATGCTCTCCACACCACTGATTTCAAGCAAGCCGGGCTGAAGACGGCTGGAATGCCAGAAACCGGTCCTCGGAAGCTTGTTTCCGGTCCAGGGAAGGCATGGCTTGGCTGTTCGGGCTGGACTCTTCCCATGAGGCACAGGGTCAGACTGATTTGCTTATGGCCATGTCTGAACTGGGGTGGTGTGGAGTGCAAAAAAATGATGGATTTAGGCCCCGAACTCTGTACTGGGGTGAATGTATGACATTGTTCTGCATTCTGTCCATCAACTGTGGTTTTTGCATTTGTCACCCAGAGTGGGATGGGTATGCTCAGACATGAGTCCAATGCTCTCCACACCACTGGATTCAAGGAAGCTGGGCTGAAGACGGCTGGAATGCCAGAAACCAGTCCTCGGAAGCTTGTTTCCGGTCCAGGGAAGGCATGGCTTGGCAGTTCGGGCTGGACTGTTCTCATGAGGCACAGTGTCAGACTGATTTGCATATGGCCATGTCTGAACTGGGGTGGTGTGGACTGCCAAAAAATGATGGATTTAGGCCCAGATCTTTGTACTGGGGTGAATGTATGACATTGTTTTGCATTCTGTCCATCAACTGTGGTTTTTGCATTTGTCACCCCGAGTGGGATGGGTATGCTCAGACGTGAGTCCCATGCTCTCCACACCACTGGATTCAAGCAAGCCGGGCTGAAGACGGCTGGAATGCCAGAAACCAGTCCTCAGAAGCTTGTTTCCGGTCCAGGGAAGGCATGGCTTAGCAGTTCGGGCTGGACTGTTCCCATGAGGCACAGTGTCAGACTGATTTGCATATGGCCATGTCTGAACTGGGGTGGTTTGAAGTGCAAAAAAATGATGGATTTAGGTCCAGATCTCAGTACTGGGGTGAATGTATGACATTGTTCTCCATTCTGTCCATCAACTGTGGTTTTTGCATTTGTCACCCCGAGTGGGATGGGTATGCTCAGAAGTGAGTCCCATGCTCTCCACACCACTGGATTCAAGCAAGCCGGGCTGAAGACGGCTGGAATGCCAGAAACCGGTCCTCAGAAGCTTGTTTCTGGTCCAGGAAAGGCATGGCTTGGCAGTTCGGGCTGGGCTGTTCCCATGAGGCACAGGGTCAGACTGATTTGCATATGGCCTTGTCTGAACTGGGGTGGTCTGAAGTGCAAAAAAATGATGGATTTAGGCCCAGATATCTGTACTGGGGTGAATGTATGACATTGTTCTGCATTCTGTCCATCAACTGTGGTTTTTGCATTTGTCACCCCGAGTGGGATGGGTATGCTCAGACGTTAGTCCCATGCTCTCCACACCACTGGATTCAAGCAAGCCGGGCTGAAGTTGGCTGGAATGCCAGAAACCGGTCCTCAGAAGCTTGTGTCCGGTCCAGGGAAGGCATGGCGTGGCAGTTCGGGCTGGACTGTTCTCATAAGGCAGAGGGTCAGACTGATTTGCATATGGCCATATATGAACTGGGGTGGTGTGGAGTGCCAAAAAATGATGGATTTAGTCCCCGAACTCTGTACTGGGGTGAATGTATGACATTGTTCTGCATTCTGTCCATCAACTGTGGTTTTTGCATTTGTCACCCTGAGTGGGATGGGTATGCTCAGACGTGAGTCCCATGCTCTCCACACCACTGGATTCAAGCAAGCCGGGCTGAAGACGGCTGGAATGCCAGAAACCGGTCCTTGGAAGCTTGTTTCCGGTCCAGGGAAGGCATGGCTTGGCTGTTCGGGCTGGACTCTTCCCATGAGGCACAGGGTCAGACTGATTTGCATATGGCCATGTATGAACTCGGGTGGTGTGGAGTGCAAAAAAATGATGGATTTAGTCCCCGAACTCTGTACTGGGGTGAATGTATGACATTGTTCTGCATTCTGTCCATCAACTGTGGTTTTTGCATTTGTCACCCGAGTGGAATGGGTATGCTCAGACGTGAGTCCCATGCTCTCCACACCACTGGATTCAAGCAAGCCGGGCTGAAGACGGCTGGAATGCCAGAAACCGGTCCTCAGAAGCTTGTTTCCGGTCCAGGGAAGGCATGGCTTGGCAGTTCGGGCTGGACTGTTCCCATGAGGCACAGTGTCAGACTGATTTGCATATGGCCATGTCTGAACTGAGGTGGTGTGGAGTGCAAAAGAAATGATGGATTTAGGCCCAGATCTCTGTACTGGGGGTGAATGTATGACATTGTTCTGCATTCTGTCCATCAACTGTGGTTTTTGCATTTGTCACCCCGAGTGGGATGGGTATGCTCAGACGAGATTCCCATGCTCTCTACACCACTGGATTCAAGCAAGCCGGGCTGAAGACGGCTGGAATGCCAGAAACCGGTCCTCAGAAGCTTGTTTCTGGTCCAGGGAAGGCATGGCTTGGCTGTTCGGGCTGGACTGTTCCCATGAGGCACAGGGTCAGACTGATTTGCATATGGCCATGTCTGAACTGGGGTGGTCTGAAGTGCAAAAAAATGATGGATTTAGGCCCAGATATCTGTACTGGGGTGAATGTATGACATTGTTCTGCATTCTGTCCATCAACTGTGGTTTTTGCATTTGTCACCCCGAGTGGGATGGGTATGCTCAGACGTTAGTCCCATGCTCTCCACACCACTGGATTCAAGCAATCCGGGCTGAAGTTGGCTGGAATGCCAGAAACCGGTCCTCAGAAGCTTGTGTCCGGTCCAGGGAAGGCATGGCGTGGCAGTTCGGGCTGGACTGTTCTCATAAGGCAGAGGGTCAGACTGATTTGCATATGGCCATATCTGAACTGGGGTGGTGTGGAGTGCAAAAAAATGATGGATTTAGTCCCCGAACTCTGTACTGGGGTGAATGTATGACATTGTTCTGCATTCTGTCCATCAACTGTGGTTTTTGCATTTGTCACCCCGAGTGGGATGGGTATGCTCAGACGTGAGTCTCATGCTCTCCACACCACTGATTTCAAGCAAGCCGGGCTGAAGACGGCTGGAATGCCAGAAACCGGTCCTCGGAAGCTTGTTTCCGGTCCAGGGAGGCATGGCTTGGCTGTTCAGGCTGGACTCTTCCCATGAGGCACAGGGTCAGACTGATTTGCTTATGGCCATGTCTGAAATGGGGTGGTGTGGAGTGCAAAAAAATGATGGATTTAGGCCCCGAACTCTGTACTGGGGTGAATGTATGACATTGTTCTGCATTCTGTCCATCAACTGTGGTTTTTGCATTTGTCACCCAGAGTGGGATGGGTATGCTCAGACATGAGTCCAATGCTCTCCACACCACTGGATTCAAGGAAGCTGGGCTGAAGACGGCTGGAATGCCAGAAACCAGTCCTCGGAAGCTTGTTTCCGGTCCAGGGAAGGCATGGCTTGGCAGTTCGGGCTGGACTGTTCTCATGAGGCACAGTGTCAGACTGATTTGCATATGGCCATGTCTGAACTGGGGTGGTGTGGACTGCCAAAAAATGATGGATTTAGGCCCAGATCTCTGTACTGGGGTGAATGTATGACATTGTTTTGCATTCTGTCCATCAACTGTGGTTTTTGCATTTGTCACCCCGAGTGGGATGGGTATGCTCAGACGTGAGTCCCATGCTCTCCACACCACTGGATTCAAGCAAGCCGGGCTGAAGACGGCTGGAATGCCAGAAACCGGTCCTTGGAAGCTTGTTTCCGGTCCAGGGAAGGCATGGCTTGGCTGTTCGGGCTGGACTCTTCCCATGAGGCACAGGGTCAGACTGATTTGCATATGGCCATGTATGAACTGGGGTGGTGTGGAGTGCAAAAAAATGATGGATTTAGTCCCCGAACTCTGTACTGGGGTGAATGTATGACATTGTTCTGCATTCTGTCCATCAACTGTGGTTTTTGCATTTGTCACCCGAGTGGAATGGGTATGCTCAGACGTGAGTCCCATGCTCTCCACACCACTGGATTCAAGCAAGCCGGGCTGAAGACGGCTAGAATGCCAGAAACCGGTCCTCAGAAGCTTGTTTCCGGTCCAGGGAAGGCATGGCTTGGCAGTTCGGGCTGGACTCTTCCCATGAGGCACAGGGTCAGACTGATTTGCATATGGCCATGTATGAACTCGGGTGGTGTGGAGTGCAAAAAAATGATGGATTTAGTCCCCGAACTCTGTACTGGGGTGAATGTATGACATTGTTCTGCATTCTGTCCATCAACTGTGGTTTTTGCATTTGTCACCCGAGTGGAATGGGTATGCTCAGACGTGAGTCCCATGCTCTCCACACCACTGGATTCAAGCAAGCCGGGCTGAAGACGGCTGGAATGCCAGAAACCGGTCCTCAGAAGCTTGTTTCCGGTCCAGGGAAGGCATGGCTTGGCAGTTCGGGCTGGACTGTTCCCATGAGGCACAGGGTCAGACTGATTTGCATATGGCCATGTCTGAACTGGGGTGGTCTGAAGTGCAAAAAAATGATGGATTTAGGCCCAGATATCTGTACTGGGGTGAATGTATGACATTGTTCTGCATTCTGTCCATCAACTGTGGTTTTTGCATTTGTCACCCCGAGTGGGATGGGTATGCTCAGACGTTAGTCCCATGCTCTCCACACCACTGGATTCAAGCAATCCGGGCTGAAGTTGGCTGGAATGCCAGAAACCGGTCCTCAGAAGCTTGTGTCCGGTCCAGGGAAGGCATGGCGTGGCAGTTCGGGCTGGACTGTTCTCATAAGGCAGAGGGTCAGACTGATTTGCATATGGCCATATCTGAACTGGGGTGGTGTGGAGTGCAAAAAAATGATGGATTTAGTCCCCGAACTCTGTACTGGGGTGAATGTATGACATTGTTCTGCATTCTGTCCATCAACTGTGGTTTTTGCATTTGTCACCCCGAGTGGGATGGGTATGCTCAGACGTGAGTCTCATGCTCTCCACACCACTGATTTCAAGCAAGCCGGGCTGAAGACGGCTGGAATGCCAGAAACCGGTCCTCGGAAGCTTGTTTCCGGTCCAGGGAGGCATGGCTTGGCTGTTCAGGCTGGACTCTTCCCATGAGGCACATGGTCAGACTGATTTGCTTATGGCCATGTCTGAAATGGGGTGGTGTGGAGTGCAAAAAAATGATGGATTTAGGCCCCGAACTCTGTACTGGGGTGAATGTATGACATTGTTCTGCATTCTGTCCATCAACTGTGGTTTTTGCATTTGTCACCCAGAGTGGGATGGGTATGCTCAGACATGAGTCCAATGCTCTCCACACCACTGGATTCAAGGAAGCTGGGCTGAAGACGGCTGGAATGCCAGAAACCAGTCCTCGGAAGCTTGTTTCCGGTCCAGGGAAGGCATGGCTTGGCAGTTCGGGCTGGACTGTTCTCATGAGGCACAGTGTCAGACTGATTTGCATATGGCCATGTCTGAACTGGGGTGGTGTGGACTGCCAAAAAATGATGGATTTAGGCCCAGATCTCTGTACTGGGGTGAATGTATGACATTGTTTTGCATTCTGTCCATCAACTGTGGTTTTTGCATTTGTCACCCCGAGTGGGATGGGTATGCTCAGACGTGAGTCCCATGCTCTCCACACCACTGGATTCAAGCAAGCCGGGCTGAAGACGGCTGGAATGCCAGAAACCGGTCTTTGGAAGCTTGTTTCCGGTCCAGGGAAGGCATGGCTTGGCTGTTCGGGCTGGACTCTTCCCATGAGGCACAGGGTCAGACTGATTTGCATATGGCCATGTATGAACTGGGGTGGTGTGGAGTGCAAAAAAATGATGGATTTAGTCCCCAAACTCTGTACTGGGGTGAATGTATGACATTGTTCTGCATTCTGTCCATCAACTGTGGTTTTTGCATTTGTCACCCGAGTGGAATGGGTATGCTCAGACGTGAGTCCCATGCTCTCCACACCACTGGATTCAAGCAAGCCGGGCTGAAGACGGCTAGAATGCCAGAAACCGGTCCTCAGAAGCTTGTTTCCGGTCCAGGGAAGGCATGGCTTGGCAGTTCGGGCTGGACTGTTCCCATGAGGCACAGGGTCAGACTGATTTGCATATTTCCATGTCTGAACTGGGGTGGTGTGGAGTGCAAAAAAATGATGGATTTAGTTGCAGATCTCTATACTGGGGTGAATGTATGACATTGTTCTGCATTCTGTCCATCAACTGTGGTTTTTGCATTTGTCACCCCGAGTGGGATGGGTATGCTCAGACGTGAGTCCCATGCTCTCCACACCACTGGATTCAAGCAAGCCGGGCTGAAGACGGCTGGAATGCCAGAAACCAGTCCTCAGAAGCTTGTTTCCGGTCCAGGGAAGGCATGGCTTGGCAGTTCGGGCTGGACTGTTCCCATGAGGCACAGTGTCAGACTGATTTGCATATGGCCATGTCTGAACTGGGGTGGTTTGAAGTGCAAAAAAATGATGGATTTAGGCCCAGATCTCAGTACTGGGGTGAATGTATGACATTGTTCTCCATTCTGTCCATCAACTGTGGTTTTTGCATTTGTCACCCCGAGTGGGATGGGTATGCTCAGACGTGAGTCCCATGCTCTCCACACCACTGGATTCAAGCAAGCCGGGCTGAAGACGGCTGGAATGCCAGAAACCGGTCCTCAGAAGCTTGTTTCTGGTCCAGGAAAGGCATGGCTTGGCAGTTCGGGCTGGACTGTTCCCATGAGGCACAGGGTCAGACTGATTTGCATATGGCCTTGTCTGAACTGGGGTGGTCTGAAGTGCAAAAAAATGATGGATTTAGGCCCAGATATCTGTACTGGGGTGAATGTATGACATTGTTCTGCATTCTGTCCATCAACTGTGGTTTTTGCATTTGTCACCCCGAGTGGGATGGGTATGCTCAGACGTTAGTCCCATGCTCTCCACACCACTGGATTCAAGCAAGCCGGGCTGAAGTTGGCTGGAATGCCAGAAACCGGTCCTCAGAAGCTTGTGTCCGGTCCAGGGAAGGCATGGCGTGGCAGTTCGGGCTGGACTGTTCTCATAAGGCAGAGGGTCAGACTGATTTGCATATGGCCATATCTGAACTGGGGTGGTGTGGAGTGCAAAAAATTGATGGATTTAGTCCCCGAACTCTGTACTGGGGTGAATGTATGACATTGTTCTGCATTCTGTCCATCAACTGTGGTTTTTGCATTTGTCACCCCGAGTGGGATGGGTATGCTCAGACGTGAGTCCCATGCTCTCCACACCACTGGATTCAAGCAAGCCGGGCTGAAGACGGCTGGAATGCCAGAAACCGGTCCTTGGAAGCTTGTTTCCGGTCCAGGGAAGGCATGGCTTGGCTGTTCGGGCTGGACTCTTCCCATGAGGCACAGGGTCAGACTGATTTGCATATGGCCATGTATGAACTGGGGTGGTGTGGAGTGCAAAAAAATGATGGATTTAGTCCCCGAACTCTGTACTGGGGTGAATGTATGACATTGTTCTGCATTCTGTCCATCAACTGTGGTTTTTGCATTTGTCACCCGAGTGGAATGGGTATGCTCAGACGTGAGTCCCATGCTCTCCACACCACTGGATTCAAGCAAGCCGGGCTGAAGACGGCTGGAATGCCAGAAACCGGTCCTCAGAAGCTTGTTTCCGGTCCAGGGAAGGCATGGCTTGGCAGTTCGGGCTGGACTGTTCCCATGAGGCACAGTGTCAGACTGATTTGCATATGGCCATGTCTGAACTGAGGTGGTGTGGAGTGCAAAAAAATGATGGATTTAGGCCCAGATCTCTGTACTGGGGGTGAATGTATGACATTGTTCTGCATTCTGTCCATCAACTGTGGTTTTTGCATTTGTCACCCCGAGTGGGATGGGTATGCTCAGACGAGATTCCCATGCTCTCTACACCACTGGATTCAAGCAAGCCGAGCTGAAGACGGCTGGAATGCCAGAAACCGGTCCTCAGAAGCTTGTTTCTGGTCCAGGGAAGGCATGGCTTGGCAGTTCGGGCTGGACTGTTCCCATGAGGCACAGGGTCAGACTGATTTGCATATGGCCATGTCTGAACTGGGGTGGTCTGAAGTGCAAAAAATTGATGGATTTAGGCCCAGATATCTGTACTGGGGTGAATGTATGACATTGTTCTGCATTCTGTCCATCAACTGTGGTTTTTGCATTTGTCACCCAGAGTGGGATGGGTATGCTCAGACATGGGTCCAATGCTCTCGACACCACTGGATTCAAGCAAGCTGGGCTGAAGACGGCTGGAATGCCAGAAACCGGTCCTCAGAAGCTTGTTTCCGGTCCAGGGGAGGCATGGCTTGGCAGTTCGGGCTGGACTGTTCCCATGAGGCACAGTGTCAGACTGATTTGCATATGGCCATGTCTGAACTGGGGTGGTGTGGAGTGCAAAAAAATGATGGATTTAGGCCCAGATCGCTGTACTGAGGGTGAATGTATGACATTGTTCTGCATTCTGTCCATCAACTGTGGTTTTTGCATTTGTCACCCCGAGTGGGATGTGTATGCTCAGACGAGAGTCCCATGCTCTCTACACCACTGGATTCAAGCAAGCCGGGCTGAAGACGGCTGGAATGCCAGAAACCGGTCCTCAGAAGCTTGTTTCTGGTCCAGGGAAGGCATGGCTTGGCAGTTCGGGCTGGACTGTTCCCATGAGGCACAGGGTCAGACTGATTTGCATATGGCCATGTCTGAACTGGGGTGGTCTGAAGTGCAAAAAAATGATGGATTTAGGCCCAGATATCTGTACTGGGGTGAATGTATGACATTGTTCTGCATTCTGTCCATCAACTGTGGTTTTTGCATTTGTCACCCCGAGTGGGATGGGTATGCTCAGACGTTAGTCCCATGCTCTCCACACCACTGGATTCAAGCAAGCCGGGCTGAAGTTGGCTGGAATGCCAGAAACCGGTCCTCAGAAGCTTGTGTCCGGTCCAGGGAAGGCATGGCGTGGCAGTTCGGGCTGGACTGTTCTCATAAGGCAGAGGGTCAGCCTGATTTGCATATGGCCATATCTGAACTGGGGTGGTGTGGAGTGCAAAAAAATGATGGATTTAGTCCCCGAACTCTGTACTGGGGTGAATGTATGACATTGTTCTGCATTCTGTCCATCAACTGTGGTTTTTGCATTTGTCACCCCGAGTGGGATGGGTATGCTCAGACGAGAGTCCCATGCTCTCCTTACCACTGGATTCAAGCAAGCCAGGCTGAAGACGGCTGGAATGCCAGAAACCGGTCCTCAGAACTTGTTTCTGGTCCAGGGAAGACATGGCTTGGCAGTTCGGGCTGGACTGTTCCCATGAGGCAAAGGGTCAGACTGATTTGCATATGGCCATGTCTGAACTGGGGTGGTGTGGAGTGCAAAAAAATGATGGATTTAGGCCCGAACTCTGTACTGGGGTGAATGTATGACATTGATCTGCATTCTGTCCATCAACTGTGGTTTTTGCATTTGTCACCCAGAGTGGGATGGGTATGCTCAGACATGGGTCCAATGCTCTCCACACCACTGGATTCAAGCAGGCTGGGCTGAAGACGGCTGGAATGCCAGAAACCAGTCCTCGGAAGCTTGTTTCCGGTCCAGGGAAGGCATGGCTTGGCAGTTCGGGCTGGACTGTTCTCATGAGGCACAGTGTCAGACTGATTTGCATATGGCCATGTCTGAACTGGGGTGGTGTGGAGTGCCAAAAAATGATGGATTTAGACCCAGATCTCTGTACTGGGGTGAATGTATGACATTGTTTTGCATTCTGTCCATCAACTGTGGTTTTTGCATTTGTCACCCCGAGTGGGATGGGTATGCTCAGACGTGAGTCCCATGCTCTCCGCACCACTGGATTCAAGCAAGCCGGGCTGAAGACGGCTGGAATGCCAGAAACCAGTCCTCGGAAGCTTGTTTCCGGTCCAGGGAAGGCATGGCTTGGCAGTTCGGGCTGGACTGTTCCCATGAGGCACAGTGTCAGACTGATTTGCATAGGGCCATGTCTGAACTGGTGTGGTGTGGAGTCCAAAAAAATGATGGATTTAGGCCCAGATCTCTGTACTGGGGTGAATGTATGACATTGTTCTCCATTCTGTCCATCAACTGTGGTTTTTGCATTTGTCACCCCGAGTGGGATGGGTATGCTCAGACGTGAGTCCCATGCTCTCCACACCACTGGATTCAAGCAAGCCGGGCTGAAGTTGGCTGGAATGCCAGAAACCGGTCCTCGGAAGCTTGTGTCCGGTCCAGGGAAGGCATGGCGTGGCAGTTCGGGCTGGACTGTTCTCATAAGGCACAGGGTCAGACTGATTTGCATATGGCCATATCTGAACTGGGGTGGTGTGGAGTGCAAAAAAATGATGGATTTAGTCCCCGAACTCTGTACTGGGGTGAATGTATGACATTGTTCTGCATTCTGTCCATCAACTGTGGTTTTTGCATTTGTCACCCCGAGTGGGATGGGTATGCTCAGACGTGAGTCCCATGCTCTCCACACCACTGATTTCAAGCAAGCCGGGCTGAAGACGGCTGGAATGCCAGAAACCGGTCCTCGGAAGCTTGTTTCCGGTCCAGGGAAGGCATGGCTTGGCTGTTCGGGCTGGACTCTTCCCATGAGGCACAGGGTCAGACTGATTTGCTTATGGCCATGTCTGAACTGGGGTGGTGTGGAGTGCAAAAAAATGATGGATTTAGGCCCCGAACTCTGTACTGGGGTGAATGTATGACATTGTTCTGCATTCTGTCCATCAACTGTGGTTTTTGCATTTGTCACCCAGAGTGGGATGGGTATGCTCAGACATGAGTCCAATGCTCTCCACACCACTGGATTCAAGCAAGCTGGGCTGAAGACGGCTGGAATGCCAGAAACCAGTCCCCAGAAGCTTGTTTCCGGTCCAGGGAAGGCATGGCTTGGCAGTTCGGGCTGGACTGTTCTCATGAGGCACAGTGTCGGACTGATTTGCATATGGCCATGTCTGAACTGGGGTGGTGTGGAGTGCCAAAAAATGATGGATTTAGGCCCAGATCTCTGTACTGGGGTGAATGTATGACATTGTTTTGCATTCTGTCCATCAACTGTGGTTTTTGCATTTGTCACCCCGAGTGGGATGGGTATGCTCAGACGTGAGTCCCATGCTCTCCACACCACTGGATTCAAGCAAGCCGGGCTGAAGACGGCTGGAATGCCAGAAACCGGTCCTCGGAAGCTTGTTTCCGGTCCAGGGAAGGCATGGCTTGGCAGTTCGGGCTGGACTGTTGCCATGAGGCACAGGGTCAGACTGATTTGCATATTTCCATGTCTGAACTGGGGTGGTGTGGAGTGCAAAACAATGATGGATTTAGTTGCAGATCTCTATACTGGGGTGAATGTATGACATTGTTCTGCATTCTGTCCATCAACTGTGGTTTTTGCATTTGTCACCCCGAGTGGGATGGGTATGCTCAGACGTGAGTCCCATGCTCTCCACACCACTGGATTCAAGCAAGCCGGGCTGAAGACGGCTGGAATGCCAGAAACCAGTCCTCAGAAGCTTGTTTCCGGTCCAGGGAAGGCATGGCTTGGCAGTTCGGGCTGGACTGTTCCCATGAGGTACAGTGTCAGACTGATTTGCATATGGCCATATCTGAACTGGGGTGGTCTGAAGTGCAAAAAAATGATGGATTTAGGCCCAGATCTCTGTACTGGGGTGAATGTATGACATTGTTCTCCATTCTGTCCATCAACTGTGGTTTTTGCATTTGTCACCCCGAGTGGGATGGGTATGCTCAGACGTGAGTCCCATGCTCTCCACACCACTGGATTCAAGCAAGCCGGGCGGAAGACGGCTGGAATGCCAGAAACCGGTCCTCAGAAGCTTGTTTCTGGTCCAGGGAAGGCATGGCTTGGCAGTTCGGCTGGACTGTTCCCATGAGGCACAGGGTCAGACTGATTTGCATATTTCCATGTCTGAACTGGGGTGGTGTGGAGTGCAAAAAAATTATGGATTTAGGCCCAGATCTCTGTACTGGGGTGAATGTATGACATTGTTCTGCATTCTGTCCATCAACTGTGGTTTTTGCATTTGTCACCCCGAGTGGGATGGGTATGCTCAGACGTGAGTCCCATGCTCTCCACACCACTGGATTCAAGCAAGCCGGGCTGAAGACGGCTGGAATGCCAGAAACCAGTCCTCGGAAGCTTGTTTCCGGTCCAGGGAAGGCATGGCTTGGCAGTTCGGGCTGGACTGTTCTCATAAGGCACAGGGTCAGACTGATTTGCATATGGCCATATCTGAACTGGGGTGGTGTGGAGTGCAAAAAAATGATGGATTTAGTCCCCGAACTCTGTACTGGGGTGAATGTATGACATTGTTCTGCATTCTGTCCATCAACTGTGGTTTTTGCATTTGTCACCCCGAGTGGGATGGGTATGCTCAGACGTGAGTCCCATGCTCTCCACACCACTGATTTCAAGCAAGCCGGGCTGAAGACGGCTGGAATGCCAGAAACCGGTCCTCGGAAGCTTGTTTCCGGTCCAGGGAAGGCATGGCTTGGCTGTTCGGGCTGGACTCTTCCCATGAGGCACAGGGTCAGACTGATTTGCTTATGGCCATGTCTGAACTGGGGTGGTGTGGAGTGCAAAAAAATGATGGATTTAGGCCCCGAACTCTGTACTGGGGTGAATGTATGACATTGTTCTGCATTCTGTCCATCAACTGTGGTTTTGCATTTGTCACCCAGAGTGGGATGGGTATGCTCAGACATGAGTCCAATGCTCTCCACACCACTGGATTCAAGCAAGCTGGGCTGAAGACGGCTGGAATGCCAGAAACCAGTCCTCTGAAGCTTGTTTCCGGTCCAGGGAAGGCATGGCTTGGCAGTTCGGGCTGGACTGTTCTCATGAGGCACAGTGTCAGACTGATTTGCATATGGCCATGTCTGAACTGGGGTGGTGTGGAGTGCCAAAAAATGATGGATTTAGGCCCAGATCTCTGTACTGGGGTGAATGTATGACATTGTTTTGCATTCTGTCCATCAACTGTGGTTTTTGCATTTGTCACCCCGAGTGGGATGGGTATGCTCAGACGTGAGTCCCATGCTCTCCACACCACTGGATTCAAGCAAGCCGGGCTGAAGACGGCTGGAATGCCAGAAACCGGTCCTCGGAAGCTTGTTTCCGGTCCAGGGAAGGCATGGCTTGGCAGTTCGGGCTGGACTGTTGCCATGAGGCACAGGGTCAGACTGATTTGCATATTTCTATGTCTGAACTGGGGTGGTGAGGAGTGCAAAACAATGATGGATTTAGTTGCAGATCTCTATACTGGGGTGAATGTATAACATTGTTCTGCATTCTGTCCATCAACTGTGGTTTTTGCATTTGTCACCCCGAGTGGGATGGGTATGCTCAGACGTGAGTCCCATGCTCTCCACACCACTGGATTCAAGCAAGCCGGGCTGAAGACGGCTGGAATGCCAGAAACCAGTCCTCAGAAGCTTGTTTCCGGTCCAGGGAAGGCATGGCTTGGCAGTTCGGGCTGTACTGTTCCCATGAGGCACAGTGTCAGACTGATTTGCATATGGCCATATCTGAACTGGGGTGGTCTGAAGTGCAAAAAAATGATGGATTTAGGCCCAGATCTCTGTACTGGGGTGAATGTATGACATTGTTCTCCATTCTGTCCATCAACTGTGGTTTTTGCATTTGTCACCCCGAGTGGGATGGGTATGCTCAGACATGAGTCCATTGCTCTCCACACCACTGGATTCAAGCAAGCCGGGCTGAAGACGGCTGGAATGCCAGAACCCGGTCCTCAGAAGCTTGTTTCTGGTCCAGGGAAGGCATGGCTTGGCAGTTCGGCTGGACTGTTCCCATGAGGCACAGGGTCAGACAGATTTGCATATTTCCATGTCTGAACTGGGGTGGTGTGGAATGCAAAAAAATGATGGATTTAGGCCCAGATCTCTGTACTGGGGTGAATGTATGACATTGTTCTGCATTCTGTCCATCAACTGTGGTTTTTGCATTTGTCACCCCGAGTGGGATGGGTATGCTCAGACGTGAGTCCCATGCTCTCCACACCACTGGATTCAAGCAAGCCGGGCTGAAGACGGCTGGAATGCCAGAAACCAGTCCTCGGAAGCTTGTTTCCGGTCCAGGGAAGGCATGGCTTGGCAGTTCGGGCTGGACTGTTCTCATAAGGCACAGGGTCAGACTGATTTGCATATGGCCATATCTGAACTGGGGTGGTGTGGAGTGCAAAAAAATGATGGATTTAGTCCCCGAACTCTGTACTGGGGTGAATGTATGACATTGTTCTGCATTCTGTCCATCAACTGTGGTTTTTGCATTTGTCACACCGAGTGGGATGGGTATGCTCAGACGTGAGTCCCATGCTCTCCACACCACTGGATTCAAGCAAGCCGGGCTGAAGACGGCTGGAATGCCAGAAACCGGTCCTCGGAAGCTTGTTTCCGGTCCAGGGAAGGCATGGCTTGGCTTTTCGGGCTGGACTCTTCCCATGAGGCACAGGGTCAGACTGATTTGCATATGGCCATGTCAGAACTGGGGTGGTGTGGAGTGCAAAAAAATGATGGATTTAGGCCCCGAACTCTGTACTGGGGTGAATGTATGACATTGTTCTGAAATCTGTCCATCAACTGTGGTTTTTGCATTTGTCACCCAGAGTGGGATGGGTATGCTCAGACATGAGTCCAATGCTCTCCACACCACTGGATTCAAGCAAGCTGGGCTGAAGACGGCTGGAATGCCAGAAACCAGTCCTCGGAAGCTTGTTTCCGGTCCAGGGAAGGCATGGCTTGGCAGTTCGGGCTGGACTGTTCTCATGAGGCACAGTGTCAGACTGATTTGCATATGGCCATGTCTGATCTGGGGTCTTGTGGAGTGCCAAAAAATGATGGATTTAGGCCCAGATCTCTGTACTGGGGTGAATGTATGACATTGTTTTGCATTCTATCCATCAACTGTGGTTTTTGCATTTGTCACCCCGAGTGGGATGGGTATGCTCAGAGGTGAGTCCCATGCTCTCCACACCACTGGATTCAAGCAAGCCGGGCTGAAGACGGCTGGAATGCCAGAAACCGGTCCTCGGAAGCTTGTTTCTGGTCCAGGGAAGGCATGGCTTGGCAGTTCGGGCTGGACTGTTCCCATGAGGCACAGGGTCAGACTGATTTGCATATTTCCATGTCTGAACTGGGGTGGTGTGGAGTGCAAAAAAATTGATGGATTTAGTTGCAGATCTCTATACTGGGGTGAATGTATGACATTGTTCTGCATTCTGTCCATCAACTGTGGTTTTTGCATTTGTCACCCCGAGTGGGATGGGTATGCTCAGACGTGAGTCCCATGCTCTCCACACCACTGGATTCAAGCAAGCCGGGCTGAAGACGGCTGGAATGCCAGAAACCAGTCCTCAGAAGCTTGTTTCCGGTCCAGGGAAGGCATGGCTTGGCAGTTCGGGCTGGACTGTTCCCATGAGGCACAGTGTCAGACTGATTTGCATATGGCCATGTCTGAACTGGGGTGGTGTGGAGTCCAAAAAAATGATGGATTTAGGCCCAGATCTCTGTACTGGGGTGAATGTATGACATTGTTCTCCATTCTGTCCATCAACTGTGGTTTTTGCATTTGTCACCCCGAGTGGGATGGGTATGCTCAGACGTGAGTCCCATGCTCTCCACACCACTGGATTCAAGCAAGCCGGGCTGAAGACGGCTGGAATGCCAGAAACCGGTCCTCAGAAGCTTGTTTCTGGTCCAGGTAAGGCATGGCTTGGCAGTTCGGGCTGGACTGTTCCCATGAGGCACAGGGTCAGACTGATTTGCATATGGCCATGTCTGAACTGGGGTGGTCTGAAGTGCAAAAAAATGATGGATTTAGGCCCAGATCTCTGTACTGGGGTGAATGTATGACATTGTTCTCCATTCTGTCCATCAACTGTGGTTTTTGCATTTGTCACCCCGAGTGGGATGGGTATGCTCAGACGTGAGTCCCATGCTCTCCACACCACTGGATTCAAGCAAGCCGGGCTGAAGTTGGCTGGAATGCCAGAAACCGGTTCTCGGAAGCTTGTGTCCGGTCCAGGGAAGGCATGGCGTGGCAGTTCAGGCTGGACTGTTCTCATAAGGCACAGGGTCAGACTGATTTGCATATGGCAATATCTGAACTGGGGTGGCGTGGAGTGCAAAAAAATGATGGATTTAGTCCCCGAACTCTGTACTGGGGTGAATGTATGACATTGTTCTGCATTCTGTCCATCAACTGTGGTTTTTGCATTTGTCACCCCGAGTGGGATGGGTATGCTCAGACATGAGTCCCATGCTCTCCACACCACTGGATTCAAGCAAGCCGGGCTGAAGACGGCTGGAATGCCAGAAACCGGTCCTCGGAAGCTTGTTTCCAGTCCAGGGAAGGCATGGCTTGGCTGTTCGGGCTGGACTGTTCCCATGAGGCACAGGGTCAGACTGATTTGCATATGGCCATGTCTGAACTGGGGTGGTGTGGAGTGCAAAAAAATGATGGATTTAGGCCCCAAACTCTGTACTGGGGTGAATGTATGACATTGTTCTGCATTCTGTCCATCAACTGTGGTTTTTGCATTTGTCACCCAGAGTGGGATGGGTATGCTCAGACATGAGTCCAATGCTCTCCACACCACTGGATTCAAGCAAGCTGGGCTGAAGACGGCTGGAATGCCATAAACCAGTCCTCGGAAGCTTGTTTCCGGTCCAGGGAAGGCATGGCTTGGCAGTTCGGGCTGGACTGTTCTCATGAGGCACAGTGTCAGACTGATTTGCATATGGCCATGTCTGAACTGGGGTGGTGTGGAGTGCCAAAAAATGATGGATTTAGGCCCAGATCTCTGTACTGGGGTGAATGTATGACATTGTTTTGCATTCTGTCCATCAACTGTGGTTTTTGCATTCGTCACCCCGAGTGGGATGGGTATGCTCAGACGTGAGTCCCATGCTCACCACACCACTGGATTCAAGCAAGCCGGGCTGAAGACGGCTGGAATGCCAGAAACCGGTCCTCGGAAGCTTGTTTCCGGTCCAGGGAAGGCATGGCTTGGCAGTTCGGGCTGGACTGTTCCCATGAGGCACAGGGTCAGACTGATTTGCATATTTCCATGTCTGAACTGGGGTGGTGTGGAGTTCAAAAAAATGATGGATTTAGTTGCAGATCTCTATACTGGGGTGAATGTATGACATTGTTCTGCATTCTGTCCATCAACTGTGGTTTTTGCATTTGTCATCCCGAGTGGGATGGGTATGCTCAGACGTGAGTCCCATGCTCTCCACACCACTGGATTCAAGCAAGCCGGGCTGAAGACGGCTGTTATGCCAGAAACCAGTCCTCAGAAGCTTGTTTCCGGTCCAGGGAAGGCATGGCTTGGCAGTTCGGGCTGGACTGTTCCCATGAGGCACAGTGTCAGACTGATTTGCATATGGTCATGTCTGAACTGGGGTGGTGTGGAGTCCCAAAAAATGATGGATTTAGGCCCAGATCTCTGTACTGGGGTGAATGTATGACATTGTTCTCCATTCTGTCCATCAACTGTGGTTTTTGCATTTGTCACCCCGAGTGGGATGGGTATGCTCAGACGCGAGTCCCATGCTCTCCTTACCACTGGATTCAAGCAAGCCGGGCTGAAGACGGCTGGAATGCCGGAAACCGGTCCTCAGAACTTGTTTCTGGTCCAGGGAAGACATGGCTTGGCAGTTCGGGCTGGACTGTTCCCATGAGGCACAGGGTCAGACTGATTTGCATATGGCCATGTCTGAACTGGGGTGGTCTGAAGTGCAAAAATATTATGGATTTAGGCCCAGATCTCTGTACTGGGGTGAATGTATGACATTGTTCTGCATTCTGTCCATCAACTGTGGTTTTTGCATTTGTCACCCCGAGTGGGATGGGTATGCTCAGACGTGAGTCCCATGCTCTCCACACCACTGGATTCAAGCAAGCCGGGCTGAAGACGGCTGGAATGCCAGAAACCAGTCCTCGGAAGCTTGTTTCCGGTCCAGGGAAGGCATGGCTTGGCAGTTCGGGCTGGACTGTTCTCATAAGGCACAGGGTCAGACTGATTTGCATATGGCCATATCTGAACTGGGGTGGTGTGGAGTGCAAAAAAATGATGGATTTAGTCCCCGAACTCTGTACTGGGGTGAATGTATGACATTGTTCTGCATTCTGTCCATCAACTGTGGTTTTTGCATTTGTCACACCGAGTGGGATGGGTATGCTCAGACGTGAGTCCCATGCTCTCCACACCACTGGATTCAAGCAAGCCGGGCTGAAGACGGCTGGAATGCCAGAAACCGGTCCTCGGAAGCTTGTTTCCGGTCCAGGGAAGGCATGGCTTGGCTTTTCGGGCTGGACTCTTCCCATGAGGCACAGGGTCAGACTGATTTGCATATGGCCATGTCAGAACTGGGGTGGTGTGGAGTGCAAAAAAATGATGGATTTAGGCCCCGAACTCTGTACTGGGGTGAATGTATGACATTGTTCTGAAATCTGTCCATCAACTGTGGTTTTTGCATTTGTCACCCAGAGTGGGATGGGTATGCTCAGACATGAGTCCAATGCTCTCCACACCACTGGATTCAAGCAAGCTGGGCTGAAGACGGCTGGAATGCCAGAAACCAGTCCTCGGAAGCTTGTTTCCGGTCCAGGGAAGGCATGGCTTGGCAGTTCGGGCTGGACTGTTCTCATGAGGCACAGTGTCAGACTGATTTGCATATGGCCATGTCTGATCTGGGGTCTTGTGGAGTGCCAAAAAATGATGGATTTAGGCCCAGATCTCTGTACTGGGGTGAATGTATGACATTGTTTTGCATTCTATCCATCAACTGTGGTTTTTGCATTTGTCACCCCGAGTGGGATGGGTATGCTCAGAGGTGAGTCCCATGCTCTCCACACCACTGGATTCAAGCAAGCCGGGCTGAAGACGGCTGGAATGCCAGAAACCGGTCCTCGGAAGCTTGTTTCTGGTCCAGGGAAGGCATGGCTTGGCAGTTCGGGCTGGACTGTTCCCATGAGGCACAGGGTCAGACTGATTTGCATATTTCCATGTCTGAACTGGGGTGGTGTGGAGTGCAAAAAAATTGATGGATTTAGTTGCAGATCTCTATACTGGGGTGAATGTATGACATTGTTCTGCATTCTGTCCATCAACTGTGGTTTTTGCATTTGTCACCCCGAGTGGGATGGGTATGCTCAGACGTGAGTCCCATGCTCTCCACACCACTGGATTCAAGCAAGCCGGGCTGAAGACGGCTGGAATGCCAGAAACCAGTCCTCAGAAGCTTGTTTCCGGTCCAGGGAAGGCATGGCTTGGCAGTTCGGGCTGGACTGTTCCCATGAGGCACAGTGTCAGACTGATTTGCATATGGCCATGTCTGAACTGGGGTGGTGTGGAGTCCAAAAAAATGATGGATTTAGGCCCAGATCTCTGTACTGGGGTGAATGTATGACATTGTTCTCCATTCTGTCCATCAACTGTGGTTTTTGCATTTGTCACCCCGAGTGGGATGGGTATGCTCAGACGTGAGTCCCATGCTCTCCACACCACTGGATTCAAGCAAGCCGGGCTGAAGACGGCTGGAATGCCAGAAACCGGTCCTCAGAAGCTTGTTTCTGGTCCAGGTAAGGCATGGCTTGGCAGTTCGGGCTGGACTGTTCCCATGAGGCACAGGGTCAGACTGATTTGCATATGGCCATGTCTGAACTGGGGTGGTCTGAAGTGCAAAAAAATGATGGATTTAGGCCCAGATCTCTGTACTGGGGTGAATGTATGACATTGTTCTCCATTCTGTCCATCAACTGTGGTTTTTGCATTTGTCACCCCGAGTGGGATGGGTATGCTCAGACGTGAGTCCCATGCTCTCCACACCACTGGATTCAAGCAAGCCGGGCTGAAGTTGGCTGGAATGCCAGAAACCGGTTCTCGGAAGCTTGTGTCCGGTCCAGGGAAGGCATGGCGTGGCAGTTCAGGCTGGACTGTTCTCATAAGGCACAGGGTCAGACTGATTTGCATATGGCAATATCTGAACTGGGGTGGCGTGGAGTGCAAAAAAATGATGGATTTAGTCCCCGAACTCTGTACTGGGGTGAATGTATGACATTGTTCTGCATTCTGTCCATCAACTGTGGTTTTTGCATTTGTCACCCCGAGTGGGATGGGTATGCTCAGACATGAGTCCCATGCTCTCCACACCACTGGATTCAAGCAAGCCGGGCTGAAGACGGCTGGAATGCCAGAAACCGGTCCTCGGAAGCTTGTTTCCAGTCCAGGGAAGGCATGGCTTGGCTGTTCGGGCTGGACTGTTCCCATGAGGCACAGGGTCAGACTGATTTGCATATGGCCATGTCTGAACTGGGGTGGTGTGGAGTGCAAAAAAATGATGGATTTAGGCCCCAAACTCTGTACTGGGGTGAATGTATGACATTGTTCTGCATTCTGTCCATCAACTGTGGTTTTTGCATTTGTCACCCAGAGTGGGATGGGTATGCTCAGACATGAGTCCAATGCTCTCCACACCACTGGATTCAAGCAAGCTGGGCTGAAGACGGCTGGAATGCCATAAACCAGTCCTCGGAAGCTTGTTTCCGGTCCAGGGAAGGCATGGCTTGGCAGTTCGGGCTGGACTGTTCTCATGAGGCACAGTGTCAGACTGATTTGCATATGGCCATGTCTGAACTGGGGTGGTGTGGAGTGCCAAAAAATGATGGATTTAGGCCCAGATCTCTGTACTGGGGTGAATGTATGACATTGTTTTGCATTCTGTCCATCAACTGTGGTTTTTGCATTCGTCACCCCGAGTGGGATGGGTATGCTCAGACGTGAGTCCCATGCTCACCACACCACTGGATTCAAGCAAGCCGGGCTGAAGACGGCTGGAATGCCAGAAACCGGTCCTCGGAAGCTTGTTTCCGGTCCAGGGAAGGCATGGCTTGGCAGTTCGGGCTGGACTGTTCCCATGAGGCACAGGGTCAGACTGATTTGCATATTTCCATGTCTGAACTGGGGTGGTGTGGAGTTCAAAAAAATGATGGATTTAGTTGCAGATCTCTATACTGGGGTGAATGTATGACATTGTTCTGCATTCTGTCCATCAACTGTGGTTTTTGCATTTGTCATCCCGAGTGGGATGGGTATGCTCAGACGTGAGTCCCATGCTCTCCACACCACTGGATTCAAGCAAGCCGGGCTGAAGACGGCTGTTATGCCAGAAACCAGTCCTCAGAAGCTTGTTTCCGGTCCAGGGAAGGCATGGCTTGGCAGTTCGGGCTGGACTGTTCCCATGAGGCACAGTGTCAGACTGATTTGCATATGGTCATGTCTGAACTGGGGTGGTGTGGAGTCCCAAAAAATGATGGATTTAGGCCCAGATCTCTGTACTGGGGTGAATGTATGACATTGTTCTCCATTCTGTCCATCAACTGTGGTTTTTGCATTTGTCACCCCGAGTGGGATGGGTATGCTCAGACGCGAGTCCCATGCTCTCCTTACCACTGGATTCAAGCAAGCCGGGCTGAAGACGGCTGGAATGCCGGAAACCGGTCCTCAGAACTTGTTTCTGGTCCAGGGAAGACATGGCTTGGCAGTTCGGGCTGGACTGTTCCCATGAGGCACAGGGTCAGACTGATTTGCATATGGCCATGTCTGAACTGGGGTGGTCTGAAGTGCAAAAATATTATGGATTTAGGCCCAGATCTCTGTACTGGGGTGAATGTATGACATTGTTCTGCATTCTGTCCATCAACTGTGGTTTTTGCATTTGTCACCCCGAGTGGGATGGGTATGCTCAGACGTGAGTCCCATGCTCTCCACACCACTGGATTCAAGCAAGCCGGGCTGAAGACGGCTGGAATGCCAGAAACCGGTCCTCAAAAGCTTGTTTCTGGTCCAGGGAAGGCATGGCTTGGCAGTTCGGGCTGGACTGTTCCCATGAGGCACAGGGTCAGACTGATTTGCATATGGCCATGTCTGAACTGGGGTGGTCTGAAGTGCAAAAAAATGATGGATTTAGGCCCAGATCTCTGTACTGGGGTGAATGTATGACATTGTTCTCCATTCTGTCCATCAACTGTGGTTTTTGCATTTGTCACCCCGAGTGGGATGGGTATGCTCAGACGTGAGTCCCATGCTCTCCACACCACTGGATTCAAGCAAGCCGGGCTGAAATTGGCTGGAATGCCAGAAACCGGTCCTCGGAAGCTTGTGTCCGGTCCAGGGAAGGCATGGCGTGGCAGTTCGGGCTGGACTGTTCTCATAAGGCACAGGGTCAGACTGATTTGCATATGGCCATATCTGAACTGGGGTGGTGTGGATTGCAAAAAAATGATGGATTTAGTCCCCGAACTCTGTACTGGGGTGAATGTATGACATTGTTCTGCATTCTGTCCATCAACTGTGGTTTTTGCATTTGTCACCCCGAGTGGGATGGGTATGCTCAGACGTGAGTTCCATGCTCTCCACACCACTGGATTCAAGCAAGCCGGGCTGAAGACGGCTGGAATGCCAGAAATCGGTCCTCGGAATCTTGTTTCCAGTCCAGGAAAGGCATGGCTTGGCAGTTCGGGCTGGACTGTTCCCATGAGGCACAGGGTCAGACTGATTTGCATATTTCCATGTCTGAACTGGGGTGGTGTGGAGTGCAAAAAAATGATGGATTTAGTTGCAGATCTCTATACTGGGGTGAATGTATGACATTGTTCTGCATTCTGTACTGTGGTTTTTGCATTTGTCACCCCGAGTGGGATGGGTATGCTCAGACGTGAGTCCCATGCTCTCCACACCACTGGATTCAAGCAAGCCGGGCTGAAGACGGCTGTTATGCCAGAAACCAGTCCTCAGAAGCTTGTTTCCGGTCCAGGGAAGGCATGGCTTGGCAGTTCGGGCTGGACTGTTCCCATGAGGCACAGTGTCAGACTGATTTGCATATGGCCATGTCTGAACTGGGGTGGTGTGGAGTCCAAAAAATTATGGATTTAGGCCCAGATCTCTGTACTGGGGTGAATGTATGACATTGTTCTCCATTCTGTCCATCAACTGTGGTTTTTGCATTTGTCACCCCGAGTGGGATGGGTATGCTCAGACGCGAGTCCCATGCTCTCCTTACCACTGGATTGAAGCAAGCCGGGCTGAAGACGGCTGGAATGCCAGAAACCAGTCCTCAGAAGCTTGTTTCCGGTCCAGGGAAGGCATGGCTTGGCAGTTCGGGCTGGACTGTTCCCATGAGGTACAGTGTCAGACTGATTTGCATATGGCCATATCTGAACTGGGGTGGTCTGAAGTGCAACAAAATGATGGATTTAGGCCCAGATCTCTGTACTGGGGTGAATGTATGACATTGTTCTCCATTCTGTCCATCAACTGTGGTTTTTGCATTTGTCACCCCGAGTGGGATGGGTATGCTCAGACGTGAGTCCCATGCTCTCCACACCACTGGATTCAAGCAAGCCGGGCTGAAGACGGCTGGAATGCCAGAGACCGGTCCTCAGAAGCTTGTTTCTGGTCCAGGGAAGGCATGGCTTGGCAGTTCGGCTGGACTGTTCCCATGAGGCACAGGGTCAGACTGATTTGCATATTTCCATGTCTGAACTGGGGTGGTGTGGAGTGCAAAAAAATGATGGATTTAGGCCCAGATCTCTGTACTGGGGTGAATGTATGACATTGTTCTGCATTCTGTCCATCAACTGTGGTTTTTGCATTTGTCACCACGAGTGGGATGGGTATGCTCAGACGTGAGTCCCATGCTCTCCACACCACTGGATTCAAGCAAGCCGGGCTGAAGACGGCTGGAATGCCAGAAACCAGTCCTCGGAAGCTTGTTTCCGGTCCAGGGAAGGCATGGCTTGGCAGTTCGGGCTGGACTGTTCTCATAAGGCACAGGGTCAGACTGATTTGCATATGGCCATATCTGAACTGGGGTGGTGTGGAGTGCAAAAAAATGATGGATTTAGTCCCCTAACTCTGTACTGGGGTGAATGTATGACATTGTTCTGCATTCTGTCCATCAACTGTGGTTTTGCATTTGTCACCCAGAGTGGGATGGGTATGCTCAGACATGAGTCCAATGCTCTCCACACCACTGGATTCAAGCAAGCTGGGCTGAAGACGGCTGGAATGTCAGAAACCGGTCCTCGTAAGCTTGTTTCCGGTCCAGGGAAGGCATGGCTTGGCTGTTCGGGCTGGACTCTTCCCATGAGGCACAGGGTCAGACTGATTTGCTTATGGCCATGTCTGAACTGGGGTGGTGTGGAGTGCAAAAAAATGATGGATTTAGGCCCCGAACTCTGTACTGGGGTGAATGTATGACATTGTTCTGCATTCTGTCCATCAACTGTGGTTTTGCATTTGTCACCCAGAGTGGGATGGGTATGCTCAGACATGAGTCCAATGCTCTCCACACCACTGGATTCAAGCAAGCTGGGCTGAAGACGGCTGGAATGCCAGAAACCGGTCCTCGGAAGCTTGTTTCCGGTCCAGGGAAGGCATGGCTTGGCAGTTCGGGCTGGACTGTTGCCATGAGGCACAGGGTCAGACTGATTTGCATATTTCCATGTCTGAACTGGGGTGGTGAGGAGTGCAAAACAATGATGGATTTAGTTGCAGATCTCTATACTGGGGTGAATGTATGACATTGTTCTGCATTCTGTCCATCAACTGTGGTTTTTGCATTTGTCACCCCGAGTGGGATGGGTATGCTCAGACGTGAGTCCCATGCTCTCCACACCACTGGATTCAAGCAAGCCGGGCTGAAGACGGCTGGAATGCCAGAAACCAGTCCTCAGAAGCTTGTTTCCGGTCCAGGGAAGGCATGGCTTGGCAGTTCGGGCTGTACTGTTCCCATGAGGCACAGTGTCAGACTGATTTGCATATGGCCATATCTGAACTGGGGTGGTCTGAAGTGCAAAAAAATGATGGATTTAGGCCCAGATCTCTGTACTGGGGTGAATGTATGACATTGTTCTGCATTCTGTCCATCAACTGTGGTTTTTGAATTTGTCACCCCGAGTGGGATGGGTATGCTCAGACGTGAGTCCCATGCTCTCCACACCACTGGATTCAAGCAAGCCGGGCTGAAGACGGCTGGAATGCCAGAAACCAGTCCTCGGAAGCTTGTTTCCGGTCCAGGGAAGGCATGGCTTGGCAGTTCGGGCTGGACTGTTCTCATAAGGCACAGGGTCAGACTGATTTGCATATGGCCATATCTGAACTGGGGTGGTGTGGAGTGCAAAAAAATGATGGATTTAGTCCCCGAACTCTGTACTGGGGTGAATGTATGACATTGTTCTGCATTCTGTCCATCAACTGTGGTTTTTGCATTTGTCACACCGAGTGGGATGGGTATGCTCAGACGTGAGTCCCATGCTCTCCACACCACTGGATTCAAGCAAGCCGGGCTGAAGACGGCTGGAATGCCAGAAACCGGTCCTCGGAAGCTTGTTTCCGGTCCAGGGAAGGCATGGCTTGGCTTTTCGGGCTGGACTCTTCCCATGAGGCACAGGGTCAGACTGATTTGCATATGGCCATGTCAGAACTGGGGTGGTGTGGAGTGCAAAAAAATGATGGATTTAGGCCCCAAACTCTGTACTGGGGTGAATGTATGACATTGTTCTGAAATCTGTCCATCAACTGTGGTTTTTGCATTTGTCACCCAGAGTGGGATGGGTATGCTCAGAGATGAGTCCAATGCGCTCCACACCACTGGATTCAAGCAAGCTGGGCTGAAGACGGCTGGAATGCCAGAAACCAGTCCTCGGAAGCTTGTTTCCGGTCCAGGGAAGGCATGGCTTGGCAGGTCGGGCTGGACTGTTCTCATGAGGCACAGTGTCAGACTGATTTGCATATGGCCATGTCTGATCTGGGGTCTTGTGGAGTGCCAAAAAATGATGGATTTAGGCCCAGATCTCTGTACTGGGGTGAATGTATGACATTGTTTTGCATTCTATCCATCAACTGTGGTTTTTGCATTTGTCACCCCGAGTGGGATGGGTATGCTCAGAGGTGAGTCCCATGCTCTCCACACCACTGGATTCAAGCAAGCCGGGCTGAAGACGGCTGGAATGCCAGAAACCGGTCCTCGGAAGCTTGTTTCTGGTCCAGGGAAGGCATGGCTTGGCAGTTCGGGCTGGACTGTTCCCATGAGGCACAGGGTCAGACTGATTTGCATATTTCCATGTCTGAACTGGGGTGGTGTGGAGTGCAAAAAAATTGATGGATTTAGTTGCAGATCTCTATACTGGGGTGAATGTATGACATTGTTCTGCATTCTGTCCATCAACTGTGGTTTTTGCATTTGTCACCCCGAGTGGGATGGGTATGCTCAGACGTGAGTCCCATGCTCTCCACACCACTGGATTCAAGCAAGCCGGGCTGAAGACGGCTGGAATGCCAGAAACCAGTCCTCAGAAGCTTGTTTCCTGTCCAGGGAAGGCATGGCTTGGCAGTTCGGGCTGGACTGTTCCCATGAGGCACAGTGTCAGACTGATTTGCATATGGCCATGTCTGAACTGGGGTGGTGTGCAGTCCAAAAAAATGATGGATTTAGGCCCAGATCTCTGTACTGGGGTGAATGTATGACATTGTTCTCCATTCTGTCCATCAACTGTGGTTTTTGCATTTGTCACCCCGAGTGGGATGGGTATGCTCAGACGTGAGTCCCATGCTCTCCACACCACTGGATTCAAGCAAGCCGGGCTGAAGACGGCTGGAATGCCAGAAACCGGTCCTCAGAAGCTTGTTTCTGGTCCAGGTAAGGCATGGCTTGGCAGTTCGGGCTGGACTGTTCCCATGAGGCACAGGGTCAGACTGATTTGCATATGGCCATGTCTGAACTGGGGTGGTCTGAAGTGCAAAAAAATGATGGATTTAGGCCCAGATCTCTGTACTGGGGTGAATGTATGACATTGTTCTCCATTCTGTCCATCAACTGTGGTTTTTGCATTTGTCACCCCGAGTGGGATGGGTATGCTCAGACGTGAGTCCCATGCTCTCCACACCACTGGATTCAAGCAAGCCGGGCTGAAGTTGGCTGGAATGCCAGAAACCGGTTCTCGGAAGCTTGTGTCCGGTCCAGGGAAGGCATGGCGTGGCAGTTCAGGCTGGACTGTTCTCATAAGGCACAGGGTCAGACTGATTTGCATATGGCAATATCTGAACTGGGGTGGCGTGGAGTGCAAAAAAATGATGGATTTAGTCCCCGAACTCTGTACTGGGGTGAATGTATGACATTGTTCTGCATTCTGTCCATCAACTGTGGTTTTTGCATTTGTCACCCCGAGTGGGATGGGTATGCTCAGACGTGAGTCCCATGCTCTCCACACCACTGGATTCAAGCAAGCCGGGCTGAAGATGGCTGGAATGCCAGAAACCGGTCCTCGGAAGCTTGTTTCCAGTCCAGGGAAGGCATGGCTTGGCTGTTCGGGCTGGACTGTTCCCATGAGGCACAGGGTCAGAATGATTTGCATATGGCCATGTCTGAACTGGGGTGGTGTGGAGTGCAAAAAAATGATGGATTTAGGCCCCAAACTCTGTACTGGGGTGAATGTATGACATTGTTCTGCATTCTGTCCATCAACTGTGGTTTTTGCATTTGTCACCCAGAGTGGGATGGGTATGCTCAGACATGAGTCCAATGCTCTCCACACCACTGGATTCAAGCAAGCTGGGCTGAAGACGGCTGGAATGCCATAAACCAGTCCTCGGAAGCTTGTTTCCGGTCCAGGGAAGGCATGGCTTGGCAGTTCGGGCTGGACTGTTCTCATGAGGCACAGTGTCAGACTGATTTGCATATGGCCATGTCTGAACTGGGGTGGTGTGGAGTGCCAAAAAATGATGGATTTAGGCCCAGATCTCTGTACTGGGGTGAATGTATGACATTGTTTTGCATTCTGTCCATCAACTGTGGTTTTTGCATTCGTCACCCCGAGTGGGATGGGTATGCTCAGACGTGAGTCCCATGCTCACCACACCACTGGATTCAAGCAAGCCGGGCTGAAGACGGCTGGAATGCCAGAAACCGGTCCTCGGAAGCTTGTTTCCGGTCCAGGGAAGGCATGGCTTGGCAGTTCAGGCTGGACTGTTCCCATGAGGCACAGGGTCAGACTGATTTGCATATTTCCATGTCTGAACTGGGGTGGTGTGGAGTTCAAAAAAATGATGGATTTAGTTGCAGATCTCTATACTGGGGTGAATGTATGACATTGTTCTGCATTCTGTCCATCAACTGTGGTTTTTGCATTTGTCATCCCGAGTGGGATGGGTATGCTCAGACGTGAGTCCCATGCTCTCCACACCACTGGATTCAAGCAAGCCGGGCTGAAGACGGCTGTTATGCCAGAAACCAGTCCTCAGAAGCTTGTTTCCGGTCCAGGGAAGGCATGGCTTGGCAGTTCGGGCTGGACTGTTCCCATGAGGCACAGTGTCAGACTGATTTGCATATGGCCATGTCTGAACTGGGGTGGTGTGGAGTCCCAAAAAATGATGGATTTAGGCCCAGATCTCTGTACTGGGGTGAATGTATGACATTGTTCTCCATTCTGTCCATCAACTGTGGTTTTTGCATTTGTCACCCCGAGTGGGATGGGTATGCTCAGACGCGAGTCCCATGCTCTCCTTACCACTGGATTCAAGCAAGCCGGGCTGAAGACGGCTGGAATGCCAGAAACCGGTCCTCAGAACTTGTTTCTGGTCCAGGGAAGACATGGCTTGGCAGTTCGGGCTGGACTGTTCCCATGAGGCACAGGGTCAGACTGATTTGCATATGGCCATGTCTGAACTGGGGTGGTCTGAAGTGCAAAAATATTATGGATTTAGGCCCAGATCTCTGTACTGGGGTGAATGTATGACATTGTTCTGCATTCTGTCCATCAACTGTGGTTTTTGCATTTGTCACCCCGAGTGGGATGGGTATGCTCAGACGTGAGTCCCATGCTCTCCACACCACTGGATTCAAGCAAGCCGGGCTGAAGACGGCTGGAATGCCAGAAACCGGTCCTCAAAAGCTTGTTTCTGGTCCAGGGAAGGCATGGCTTGGCAGTTCGGGCTGGACTGTTCCCATGAGGCACAGGGTCAGACTGATTTGCATATGGCCATGTCTGAACTGGGGTGGTCTGAAGTGCAAAAAAATGATGGATTTAGGCCCAGATCTCTGTACTGGGGTGAATGTATGACATTGTTCTCCATTCTGTCCATCAACTGTGGTTTTTGCATTTGTCACCCCGAGTGGGATGGGTATGCTCAGACGTGAGTCCCATGCTCTCCACACCACTGGATTCAAGCAAGCCGGGCTGAAATTGGCTGGAATGCCAGAAACCGGTCCTCGGAAGCTTGTGTCCGGTCCAGGGAAGGCATGGCTTGGCAGTTCGGGCTGGACTGTTCTCATAAGGCACAGGGTCAGTGTAGGAAGGTGGATATCTGACTATGGTTACCCCCAAACTTTTTGCCTGGTGTTTAGCTGGTTTTTGACTTAGTTGGCCTGGGATCCTGCTATTCAGGGCCCCAGGCTGATTGCTCTCTCCTTAAAATGGACTCCATGTACCTTAGGTGCATAACACAATTGGAACTGGTTCACCTTATGAGCCCCTGTAAGAGTGCACCCTAGGTGCCCAGGGCATAGGTGTATCCAAGGCCTACCAGGGGCTGCAGCACGTATTGTGCCACCCCTGGCCTGGCCTCCATCTTTGACACAACTGGCTGAACACTCAGCTGGGGTAAGTTGGTGTAATCACCTCTTACTTAGGTACAGTATGTCTGTGCCTAACCCTAAACTGGACACGTATGTTCCTATCAGCCACTCCTATGGAAGGCCTCATCAATCCTGGAGGCAGAGTGCTTGGAAATATGTGAGATGGTGCTCTAGCATGAGCTGAGCCTGTCTGCAGCTGTCGGGAACCACTCCCTAAGCTGTTCCGGGATATTGCCATACCATATACTCTTAAGTGCATTATAATCCTCGCGGTTAAATGCTATCTTTGGTTTGGCTTTATCAAAACATGTCGAGTAAGGTGTCATACGAATTGGAATACTATCTGTAGGAAGGTGGATATCTGACTATGGTTACCCCCAAACTTTTTGCCTGGTGTTTAGCTGGTTTTTGACTTAGTTGGCCTGGGATCCTGCTATTCAGGGCCCCAGGCTGATTGCTCTCTCCTTAAAATGGACTCCATGTACCTTAGGTGCATAACACAATTGGAATTGGTTCACCTTATAGGCCCCTGTAACAGTGTACCATAGGTACCCAGGGCATAGGTGTAGCCAAGGCCTACCAGGGGCTGCAGCATGTATTGTGCCACCCCTGGCCTGGCCTCCATATTTGACACAACTGGCTGATCACTCAGCTGGGGTAAGTTGGTGTAATCACCTCTTACTTAGGTACAGTATGCCTGTGCCTAACCCTAAACTGGACACATGTGTTCCTATCAGCCACTCCTATGGAAGGCCTCATCAATCCTGGAGGCAGAGTGCTTGGAAATATGTGAGATGGTGCTCTGGCATGAGCTGAGCCTGTCTGCAGCTGTCGGGAACAACTCCCTAAGCCGTTCCGGGATATTGCCATACCATATACTCTTAAGTGCATTATAATCCTCGCGGTTAAATGCTATCTTTGGTTTGGCTTTATCAAAACATGTCGAGTAAGGTGTCATACGAATTGGAATACTATCCCCTCGCCAATTCTGGCGACGGGGATAGCATTCCACCCTTCTAGAGGGACACGACATGTGCGTAGCCTTAACCCCGGTTAAAGTTAAACAGAGCCTCAGCTTCACAAAATGGACGCTGCCACCACAGACACAAGTCTGGCCTCCTGCTGCTGACCGAAACTCGGCAGATGGTGGCCTGGACAAAGGGTTTCCTGCCTTGGGAGGTGCGAGCACCACCCCAGACAGGATTTTGTGTATTAGGTAGGACAGGGCTGAAAAGAATCAGACATGCCCGGGGCACACAAGGTGTCCCCGTGCATAGGCCAGTCCAAACCGGTTCTGGGGCCTTCCAGCCCCAGTCCTGGCGCGGAGCTGGACAAAGGAAAGGGGGTGTAACCGCCCCCCTTCCTGGTTCCACCCAGAGGAGGGACCTAGTAGGTGATCCACCCCCAGTTTGGGAATAAGAGGGGGAGCAGTGCCATTGCACAGCAGATCATCCCGAAATCAACTTAAAACTAAGAAGAAGACTGGACTTCGACATTCTGCTGCACAGAAGACTGAAGAAGAATCTCCCTTGTGGCCAAGGAGTGACCACCCTGTGAACACAGGTACCAACCAGCAACTCGACGTCTGCTTTGCCGCCGCCTCCCGCCGGAGACCGAGCCCAGAGCCCGACAAGAACCAGACTCCCAGACCTCTCAAAGCCCGATCCACAGTCCCTGCGAAGAAGGGACCCGTGGAGGCACCGAGTGACGTGGGACCGGACCTCTTGGAAGACACTCGTAAAGCTGACTGCGCAGCTTCTGAGGCATCCTCGACGTTGTGCTTTGGGGATTGAGAACCCCCACCACCGAGCAGCCCTTGCACCGAAGATCAGCCCCCCAGCATCTCCACGATCTGCGTGGGGCCCTTTTGCACTGTGCCACTCGACGCGCCATCCCGGCCACTAGCCCCGTGGTCAGCGGCCATCTTGGCGACGAACCCGAAGATTTAAACAGCAGGTCTGGTTGCTCCAGACCTACCCAAGCTCCTGTGAAAAGGAGCCCTCGCTCTGACCTTGCTGGTCCGAGTGAACAGCATCTTTCAACTTCTGCGTGGCTTGCATTTGCCAAGGCCTGTTTGCTCCGATCAGGTCGCCGACACCGCCAACAGCGAGAAGCCTACGTGGGACAGCTCGTGACCGACTCCTGGACGTCCTCGACCCCGGGTATCCACGTGGCTGCAGAAAGAAGCTACCCGACAACGCCTGTTTGCACCCGACATCGCCTGGTTCCACTCTGGTTCCAGGGCAGTCACTGGCTAGTGACTTTGAACACTGTCCCCTCTGCTTTCAGGTCTTCAACTCTTCTGATCCACCCTTGGATCCACCGGAACTCTTCTCATCGAGCCGCCTGCAGCATCTTCTGCTCCAAGCACCATCGACCAGCGTGACGAAACCCGACACATCTTCGACCCTGTGCACCCGCTTCCTGTGGGTGAGGTAACTCAGCTCCGCCGGTGCTCCTGCACTGGTACACATCCCAAGGGCCTGTGTTTTAAGTTTCAGCTCCGTAGGTCACTCGGAAGGTTCCTAACTTTCTAACTTTGTGCTTTTTACGCACCATAGACTTTGTATTGAGAAGTGCGTGCACTTTGAACACTGCACCCGAGTCCCGTGGGCCTTTCCCGACTTAGTTAACTCCAGTCTCGAATAGCTCCAGCGATTCCCAAGGCCCTAGGCCTCTTCACTTTCCTTTAGGTATCTCTTATACCACTTATTTAGTATATGGTTTAGGTGGCCCCTAGGGCTCATCCATATTGTGCAACTTTTGTGTATTTTAAATTGTCTTGTGATTTTACGCTTGTGCTTCTGTGCTCATAAAGAGTCCAGGGGATTTTAATAGTTAATAAATCAATATATATTTTCAATATATATCTGTGTGGTGTCCCTTTCATTTGGTGTTCAAGGGGGTTGTGTATGGTATAACAGCTGGCTTCACATGCCTTTCAGAGTTTAGCCTAAGACTGCTTTGTCCACGTTACCACTAGGATAACTGGTCTACAAGGTTGAATTACAACCATCATCATAAGGGTTGCTTGGCATGGTACAAAGTGATCACTAGAATTAGTGAGCATTATATACCAGGCCAACTTCTCACATTGGTGAGCAGCGGATTGGGATCTGAGCTTGCTGTTGTTTTACCATTACAATCTTTGAGATTATCATTTGAAAGATCATACAGGTACCTGCTAGGTACATATAAAACAAGACTAGTATACATAAGTTCTACTGAACTTAGTTGTTGTAGAGCAAAGGGAGTAGCACACCCTAGCTACAACTACTAGATAGGTTTAGTAGGTAAACACCAGTGTAGGTAGATTGCAACACATCCACCCACACTAGAGCAATGTCTGGAACAGAGGGGTCCAGTGGACTTACTCCTGTTGAGAGTGACCCTCCAAGGGCACCATCCCAGTTTGCTATTTTTCCCTTTAAGGAATTAAGACAGCTTTGTGTCTTAAGGGGTCTGAAGACAGGGCCTTCCCCTACTGCAGACCACCTAAGAGAGCTCTTGGATCAGTCTGAAGCTCTAAAGACCTCTAAAGCAAACCCCACAGGGAATGCTGAAGGAGGCCATCCTTCAGAGGATGACACTGTAGACCCCCCTGCCCCTATCATCCTAGTAGATGAGGAAGCCTCCACCACTGGAGCTCCTCAAGTAGATGTAGAGGAAGAAGAAGAGGAGGAGGAGGTGGAAAGCAGTGAGTCAGATGATGACAGAAATAGTCAGGTGCTGGTCAGTAGACTGAACCAGGCTAACTTAAGTCAACTTGGGAATGAATCAGGTAACAACCCATTCAGACCCCCAGGTGGACTTAACCAGGGCCATAGGAGGAGAAGGCATCACTCAGGTGAATCCAATACCTCCCATGTCTCTAGAGGCTCTCATGGTCACTCCAGAAAGGAGATGACTAGCCCTCAGAGAAGGGAACATGAGGCCAAGATGAGAGAGGCTGAGCTTAGGATCCAGAGGCAAGAATTAGAGGTTGCCCTGGCTAAGGAGAAACTTGCTAGAGCAAGACAGCCTAGAGAGAGTGGATTAGGATCCACTGGTGGCAGCAATATCCAGAAGGATAAAGACAGGTCCTTTGATACAAGAAACCTGAGTAAGATTGTGCCCCCCTACAAAGCTGGGGATGATATCCACAAATGGATGACTGCACTTGAGAGAGCCTGCATGGTACAGCAGATCCCTCAGGAGCAGTGGGCAGCAATCTTGTGGCTCTCCTTTGAAGGTAGAGGCAGAGACAGACTCCTCACAGTTAGTGATGAGGATTCTAGAAACTACATGGTCCTGAAGAGTGCTCTGATTGATGGGTTAGGCTTAACCACTGAACAGTACAGGTTAATGTTCAGAGACACCCAGAAGACACAGACTCAGGACTGGTCTGAATTTGTTGAGTGTGCCACTAAGGCTCTGGAGGGCTGGTTGCTGGGAAGTAAGGTTACTGACTATACAGGATTGTATAATTTAATTATGAGAGAGCAAATCTTAAGTAATTGTCAAAATCAGCTTCTACATCAGCACCTGGTTGACTCTGATCTGACCTCCCCACAAGAATTGGGTAGGAGGGCAGACAAATGGGTCAGAACCAGGATCAGGCCTAAGAACCAGGGTGGTGACCAAAAGAAAGAGACTACCAAGCCTCAAGAGAAGGGTGGGGATAAAAGTAAGGAAAAGACTTCCCCAGGGCCCCAAAACTCCAAGAATGGGGGTGGGTCCCAAGACACTTCTACATCCCAGAAAAAGCCTTATTGTCATACCTGTAAACAGGTGGGGCATTACAAAACAGATAGCTGTTGTCCCAAGAATGGCAATAAGGAGAATATACCTCCAGGTAAGGCTCCAACACCTCCTGTCACTGTTAGCAGTGGTCCCCCAGGTGGTGGGAGCACCCCCAAGAATTTGGGTGGGTTTACTTTTGGAGGACAGGTGGACTCTGGCCTATCCAGGTCCCCTAACTCAGATACTCTTGTCTATGAGACTGGCATGGGGTTTGCCAATTTCACAGCTTGCCCAAACACTTTGAGCAAGTATAGACAGGAGCCCCTCATCAATGGCTTGAAAGTTGAGGCCTTCAGAGACACAGGGGCTAGCATCACCATGGTGGCTGAATGTCTAGTCCCCTCAAGGCAACTTTTACCTGATGCCAGATATCAGGTGACAAACATTGATGGCATAGAAACCAATCATCCCATGGCAGTAGTCAATCTTAGCTGGGGAGGTGTCACTGGCCCAAAGAGAGTGGCAGTGTCAGCAAACTTGCCTGTAGATTGCCTACTGGGTAATGATTTGGAAATCTCAGCCTGGGCTGAGGTTGAACAGCAAACCCATTCTAGAATGGTAAATCTCCATGGAAAGGTTAGTGGGGCTGTAATGGCTACAGCCCCAATTCAAGATGTCCTTCCTGAAAAGGTTGGGAGGGCTGAGCAAACCTCAGCCCCATCTTTAGATAACTTCCCTCCTGGAAAGAGTAGCAGGGCTGTACTAGTAACAGCCCATACCCAAACTGAGTCTCCTCCTGAAAAGGTTGGTGGGGCTGTGATGGCCACAGCCCAAACTCAAACTGATACCTGGGTAGTGAAGCCTGAAATGATGGATCACTCCACCCAACCAGAGAGCATTGAGGAGGAAGAGAAATCTCCCTCCCACCAGACTTTAGGAAAGGATCAGCCTCCTCAGGGAACTGATCTTACCCCTGATGAAGGAACTGTCCCAGAGGTTGTTAGGCCTGGCCTAACAGAGCCTCTGATGGCAGTGGACCCTTCTCAGGTGGGACCCAGTCTGGAGCAGGTAACCTGCCCCTCTCTACCTTGCCTTACTCAGCCCAGGGCTGCAGAGGACAAGAAGGACAGTGAGACCCAAAGGGCCCCCTGTCAAATAAAGCACCCCCATCAGCAGATTAGGGGCACCGAAACTAGTAGCCCTAGTGAGGTGCAAGCTTTAAAAACTCCTGAGGGATCCCCCTTAAAAGTAGTTAGGGACCTCCCCCAGATGGATATTGTTGGGCACAGCCAAACCTGGGACCCTAAGGGCCCAAACCTGACCTGTCCCTCCAGTAAGCCAAACAGAGGGACCCAGCCTCCAGCTTTAGGTAGCCAGAGGTTGACCCTGAGAGCACAGTGCAACTCAGTCAGTGAAAGAAAGGCACACATGGTGGAGAGTGATTGGAGGAAGCTGAGCCCTACAGAGGAAACTCACTTCAGTACTCCATCTCAACACCAGCCTTTGACTTTGCAAAGACACACCACAGGTAGAGATTCCCTATGGTGGAGACCCTCAGATACCCTTAGGGTGAGGGATTGCTTAGTGGACCATGAGACAGGGGGTTACCAAGCCAGAGCTGGTACTTCCTTATATGGCCACTTAGGCAATATAGGCTTACCTGGTCAAGGATAGCCTTATCTCCTTTCGTTTGGGGGGGGGTTATGTAGGAAGGTGGATATCTGACTATGGTTACCCCCAAACTTTTTGCCTGGTGTTTAGCTGGTTTTTGACTTAGTTGGCCTGGGATCCTGCTATTCAGGGCCCCAGGCTGATTGCTCTCTCCTTAAAATGGACTCCATGTACCTTAGGTGCATAACACAATTGGAATTGGTTCACCTTATAGGCCCCTGTAACAGTGTACCATAGGTACCCAGGGCATAGGTGTAGCCAAGGCCTACCAGGGGCTGCAGCATGTATTGTGCCACCCCTGGCCTGGCCTCCATATTTGACACAACTGGCTGATCACTCAGCTGGGGTAAGTTGGTGTAATCACCTCTTACTTAGGTACAGTATGCCTGTGCCTAACCCTAAACTGGACACATGTGTTCCTATCAGCCACTCCTATGGAAGGCCTCATCAATCCTGGAGGCAGAGTGCTTGGAAATATGTGAGATGGTGCTCTGGCATGAGCTGAGCCTGTCTGCAGCTGTCGGGAACAACTCCCTAAGCCGTTCCGGGATATTGCCATACCATATACTCTTAAGTGCATTATAATCCTCGCGGTTAAATGCTATCTTTGGTTTGGCTTTATCAAAACATGTCGAGTAAGGTGTCATACGAATTGGAATACTATCCCCTCGCCAATTCTGGCGACGGGGATAGCATTCCACCCTTCTAGAGGGACACGACATGTGCGTAGCCTTAACCCCGGTTAAAGTTAAACAGAGCCTCAGCTTCACAAAATGGACGCTGCCACCACAGACACAAGTCTGGCCTCCTGCTGCTGACCGAAACTCGGCAGATGGTGGCCTGGACAAAGGGTTTCCTGCCTTGGGAGGTGCGAGCACCACCCCAGACAGGATTTTGTGTATTAGGTAGGACAGGGCTGAAAAGAATCAGACATGCCCGGGGCACACAAGGTGTCCCCGTGCATAGGCCAGTCCAAACCGGTTCTGGGGCCTTCCAGCCCCAGTCCTGGCGCGGAGCTGGACAAAGGAAAGGGGGTGTAACCGCCCCCCTTCCTGGTTCCACCCAGAGGAGGGACCTAGTAGGTGATCCACCCCCAGTTTGGGAATAAGAGGGGGAGCAGTGCCATTGCACAGCAGATCATCCCGAAATCAACTTAAAACTAAGAAGAAGACTGGACTTCGACATTCTGCTGCACAGAAGACTGAAGAAGAATCTCCCTTGTGGCCAAGGAGTGACCACCCTGTGAACACAGGTACCAACCAGCAACTCGACGTCTGCTTTGCCGCCGCCTCCCGCCGGAGACCGAGCCCAGAGCCCGACAAGAACCAGACTCCCAGACCTCTCAAAGCCCGATCCACAGTCCCTGCGAAGAAGGGACCCGTGGAGGCACCGAGTGACGTGGGACCGGACCTCTTGGAAGACACTCGTAAAGCTGACTGCGCAGCTTCTGAGGCATCCTCGACGTTGTGCTTTGGGGATTGAGAACCCCCACCACCGAGCAGCCCTTGCACCGAAGATCAGCCCCCCAGCATCTCCACGATCTGCGTGGGGCCCTTTTGCACTGTGCCACTCGACGCGCCATCCCGGCCACTAGCCCCGTGGTCAGCGGCCATCTTGGCGACGAACCCGAAGATTTAAACAGCAGGTCTGGTTGCTCCAGACCTACCCAAGCTCCTGTGAAAAGGAGCCCTCGCTCTGACCTTGCTGGTCCGAGTGAACAGCATCTTTCAACTTCTGCGTGGCTTGCATTTGCCAAGGCCTGTTTGCTCCGATCAGGTCGCCGACACCGCCAACAGCGAGAAGCCTACGTGGGACAGCTCGTGACCGACTCCTGGACGTCCTCGACCCCGGGTATCCACGTGGCTGCAGAAAGAAGCTACCCGACAACGCCTGTTTGCACCCGACATCGCCTGGTTCCACTCTGGTTCCAGGGCAGTCACTGGCTAGTGACTTTGAACACTGTCCCCTCTGCTTTCAGGTCTTCAACTCTTCTGATCCACCCTTGGATCCACCGGAACTCTTCTCATCGAGCCGCCTGCAGCATCTTCTGCTCCAAGCACCATCGACCAGCGTGACGAAACCCGACACATCTTCGACCCTGTGCACCCGCTTCCTGTGGGTGAGGTAACTCAGCTCCGCCGGTGCTCCTGCACTGGTACACATCCCAAGGGCCTGTGTTTTAAGTTTCAGCTCCGTAGGTCACTCGGAAGGTTCCTAACTTTCTAACTTTGTGCTTTTTACGCACCATAGACTTTGTATTGAGAAGTGCGTGCACTTTGAACACTGCACCCGAGTCCCGTGGGCCTTTCCCGACTTAGTTAACTCCAGTCTCGAATAGCTCCAGCGATTCCCAAGGCCCTAGGCCTCTTCACTTTCCTTTAGGTATCTCTTATACCACTTATTTAGTATATGGTTTAGGTGGCCCCTAGGGCTCATCCATATTGTGCAACTTTTGTGTATTTTAAATTGTCTTGTGATTTTACGCTTGTGCTTCTGTGCTCATAAAGAGTCCAGGGGATTTTAATAGTTAATAAATCAATATATATTTTCAATATATATCTGTGTGGTGTCCCTTTCATTTGGTGTTCAAGGGGGTTGTGTATGGTATAACAGCTGGCTTCACATGCCTTTCAGAGTTTAGCCTAAGACTGCTTTGTCCACGTTACCACTAGGATAACTGGTCTACAAGGTTGAATTACAACCATCATCATAAGGGTTGCTTGGCATGGTACAAAGTGATCACTAGAATTAGTGAGCATTATATACCAGGCCAACTTCTCACACTATCCCCTCGCCAGTTCTGGCGACGGGGATAGCATTCCACCCTTCTAGAGGGACACGACATGTGCGTAGCCTTAACCCCGGTTAAAGTTAAACAGAGCCTCAGCTTCACAAAATGGACGCTGCCACCACAGACACAAGTCTGGCCTCCTGCTGCTGACCGAAACTCGGCAGATGGTGGCCTGGACAAAGGGTTTCCTGCCTTGGGAGGTGCGAGCACCACCCCAGACAGGATTTTGTGTATTAGGTAGGACAGGGCTGAAAAGAATCAGACATGCCCGGGGCACACAAGGTGTCCCCGTGCATAGGCCAGCCCAAACCGGTTCTGGGGCCTTCCAGCCCCAGTCCTGGCGCGGAGCTGGACAAAGGAAAGGGGGTGTAACCGCCCCCCTTCCTGGTTCCTCCCAGAGGAGGGACCTAGTAGGTGATCCACCCCCAGTTTGGGAATAAGAGGGGGAGCAGTGCCATTGCACAGCAGATCATCCCGAAATCAACTTAAAACTAAGAAGAAGACTGGACTTCGACATTCTGCTGCACAGAAGACTGAAGAAGAATCTCCCTTGTGGCCAAGGAGTGACCACCCTGTGAACACAGGTACCAACCAGCGACTCGACGTCTGCTTTGCCGCCGCCTCCCGCCGGAGACCGAGCCCAGAGCCCGACAAGAACCAGACTCCCAGACCTCTCAGAGCCCGATCCACAGTCCCTGCGAAGAAGGGACCCGTGGAGGCACCGAGTGACGTGGGACCGGACCTCTTGGAAGACACTCGTAAAGCTGACTGCGCAGCTTCTGAGGCATCCTCGACGTTGTGCTTTGGGGATTGAGAACCCCCACCACCGAGCAGCCCTTGCACCGAAGATCAGCCCCCCAGCATCTCCACGATCTGCGTGGGGCCCTTTTGCACCGTGCCACTCGACGCGCCATCCCGGCCACTAGCCACGTGGTCAGCGGCCATCTTGGCGACGAACCCGAAGATTTAAACAGCAGGTCTGGTTGCTCCAGACCTACCCAAGCTCCTGTGAAAAGGAGCCCTCGCTCTGACCTTGCTGGTCCGAGTGAACAGCATCTTTCAACTTCTGCGTGGCTTGCATTTGCCAAGGCCTGTTTGCTCCGATCAGGTCGCCGACACCGCCAACAGCGAGAAGCCTACGTGGGACAGCTCGTGACCGACTCCTGGACGTCCTCGACCCCGGGTATCCATGTGGCTGCAGAAAGAAGCTACCCGACAACGCCTGTTTGCACCCGACATCGCCTGGTTCCACTCTGGTTCCAGGGCAGTCACTGGCTAGTGACTTTGAACACTGTCCCCTCTGCTTTCAGGTCTTCAACTCTTCTGATCCACCCTTGGATCCACCGGAACTCTTCTCATCGAGCCGCCTGCAGCATCTTCTGCTCCAAGCACCATCGACCAGCGTGACGAAACCCGACACATCTTCGACCCTGTGCACCCGCTTCCTGTGGGTGAGGTAACTCAGCTCCGCCGGTGCTCCTGCACTGGTACACATCCCAAGGGCCTGTGTTTTAAGTTTCAGCTCCGTAGGTCACTCGGAAGGTTCCTAACTTTCTAACTTTGTGCTTTTTACGCACCATAGACTTTGTATTGAGAAGTGCGTGCACTTTGAACACTGCACCCGAGTCCCGTGGGCCTTTCCCGACTTAGTTAACTCCAGTCTCGAATAGCTCCAGCGATTCCCAAGGCCCTAGGCCTCTTCACTTTCCTTTAGGTATCTCTTATACCACTTATTTAGTATATGGTTTAGGTGGCCCCTAGGGCTCATCCATATTGTGCAACTTTTGTGTATTTTAAACTGTCTTGTGATTTAACGCTTGTGCTTCTGTGCTCATAAAGAGTCCAGGGGATTTTTAATAGTTAATAAATCAATATATATTTTCAATATATATCTGTGTGGTGTCCCTTTCATTTGGTATTCAAGGGGGTTGTGTATGGTATAACAGCTGGCTTCACATGCCTTTCGGAGTTTAGCCTAAGACTGCTTTGTCCACGTTACCACTAGGATAACTGGTCTACAAGGTTGAATTACAACCATCATCATAAGGGTTGCTTGGCATGGTACAAAGTGATCACTAGAATTAGTGAGCATTATATACCAGGCCAACTTCTCACATTGGTGAGCAGCGGATTGGGATCTGAGCTTGCTGTTGTTTTACCATTACAATCTTTGAGATTATCATTTGAAAGATCATACAGGTACCTGCTAGGTACATATAAAACAAGACTAGTATACATAAGTTCTACTGAACTTAGTTGTTGTAGAGCAAAGGGAGTAGCACACCCTAGCTACAACTACTAGATAGGTTTAGTAGGTAAACACCAGTGTAGGTAGATTGCAACACATCCACCCACACTAGAGCAATGTCTGGAACAGAGGGGTCCAGTGGACTTACTCCTGTTGAGAGTGACCCTCCAAGGGCACCATCCCAGTTTGCTATATTTCCCTTTAAGGAATTAAGACAGCTTTGTGTCTTAAGGGGTCTGAAGACAGGGCCTTCCCCTACTACAGACCACCTAAGAGAGCTCTTGGATCAGTCTGAGGCTCTAAAGACCTCTAAAGCAAACCCCACAGGGAATGCTGAAGGAGGCCATCCTTCAGAGGATGACACTGTAGACACCCCTACCCCTATCATCCTAGTAGATGAGGAAGCCTCCACCACTGGAGCTCCTCAAGTAGATGTAGAGGAAGAGGAAGAAGAAGAGGAGGAGGAGGTGGAAAGCAGTGAGTCAGATGATGACAGAGATAGTCAGGTGCTGGTCAGTAGACTGAACCAGGCTAACTTAAGTCAACTTGGGAATGAATCAGGTAACAACCCATTCAGACCCCCAGGTGGACTTAACCAGGGCCATAGGAGGAGAAGGCATCACTCAGGTGAATCCAATACCTCCCATGTCTCTAGAGGCTCTCATGGTCACTCCAGAAAGGAGATGACTAGCCCTCAGAGAAGGGAACATGAGGCCAAAATGAGAGAGGCTGAGCTTAGGATCCAGAGGCAAGAGTTAGAGGTTGCCCTGGCTAAGGAGAAACTTGCTAGAGCAAGACAGCCTAGAGAGAGTGGGGTAATAGAACCCACTGGTGGCAGCAATATCCAGAAGGATAAAGACAGGTCCTTTGATACAAGAAACCTGAGTAAGATTGTGCCCCCCTACAAAGCTGGGGATGACATCCATAAATGGATAACTGCAATGGAGAGAGCCTGCAGAGTACAGCAGATCCCTCAGGAGCAGTGGGCAGCAATCTTGTGGCTCTCCTTTGAAGGTAGAGGCAGAGACAGACTCCTCACAGTTAGTGATGAGGATTCTAGAAACTACATGGTCCTGAAGAGTGCTCTGATTGATGGGTTGGGCTTAACCACTGAACAGTACAGGTTAATGTTCAGAGACACCCAGAAGACACAGACTCAGGACTGGTCTGAATTTGTTGAGTGTGCCACTAAGGCTCTGGAGGGCTGGTTGCTGGGAAGTAAGGTTACTGACTATACAGGATTGTATAATTTAATTATGAGAGAGCAAATCTTAAGTAATTGTCAAAATCAGCTTCTACATCAGCACCTGGTTGACTCTGATCTGACCTCCCCACAAGAATTGGGTAGGAGGGCAGACAAATGGGTCAGAACCAGGATCAGGCCTAAGAACCAGGGTGGTGACCAAAAGAAAGAGACTACCAAGCCTCAAGAGAAGGGTGGGGATAAAAGTAAAGAAAAGACTTCCCCAGGGCCCCAAAACTCCAAGAATGGGGGTGGGTCCCAAGACACTTCTACATCCCAGAAAAAGCCTTATTGTCATACCTGTAAACAGGTGGGGCATTACAAAACAGATAGCTGTTGTCCCAAGAATGGCAATAAGGAGAATGTACCTCCAGGTAAGGCTCCAACACCTCCTGTCACTGTTAGCAGTGGTCCCCCAGGTGGTGGGAGCACCCCCAAGAATTTGGGTGGGTTTACTTTTGGAGGACAGGTGGATTCTGGCCTATCCAGGTCCCCTAACTCAGATACTCTTGTTTATGAGACTGGCATGGGGTTTGCCAATTTCACAGCTTGCCCAAACACTTTGAGCAAGTATAGACAGGAGCCCCTCATCAATGGTTTGAAAGTTGAGGCCTTCAGAGACACAGGGGCTAGCATCACCATGGTGGCTGAATGTCTAGTCCCCTCAAGGCAACTTTTACCTGATGCCAGATATCAGGTGACAAACATTGATGGCATAGAAACCAATCATCCCATGGCAGTAGTCAATCTTAGCTGGGGAGGTGTCACTGGCCCAAAGAGAGTGGCAGTGTCAGCAAACTTGCCTGTAGATTGCCTACTGGGTAATGATTTGGAAATCTCAGCCTGGGCTGAGGTTGAACAGCAAACCCATTCTAGAATGGTAAATCTCCATGGAAAGGTTAGTGGGGCTGTAATGGCTACAGCCCCAATTCAAGATGTCCTTCCTGAAAAGGTTGGGAGGGCTGAGCAAACCTCAGCCCCATCTTTAGATAACTTCCCTCCTGGAAAGAGTAGCAGGGCTGTACTGGTAACAGCCCATACCCAAACTGAGTCTCCTCCTGAAAAGGTTGGAGGGGCTGTGATGGCCACAGCCCAAACTCAAACAGATACATGGGTAGTGAAGCCTGAAATGATGGATCACTCCACCCAAACAGAGAGCATGGAGGAGGAAGAGAAATCTCCCCCTCACCAGACTTTAGGAAAGGATCAGCCTCCTCAGGGAACCGATCTTACCCCTGATGAAGGAACTGTCCCAGAGGTTGTTAGGCCTGGCCTGACAGAACCTCTGATGGCAGTGGACCCTTCTCAGGAGGGACCCAGTCTGGAGCAGGTAACCTGCCCCTCTCTACCTTGCCTTACTCAGCCCAGGGCTGCAGAGGACAAGAAGGACAGTGAGACCCAAAGGGCCCCCTGTCAAATAAAGCACCCCCATCAACAGATTAGGGGCACCGAAACTAGTAGCCCTAGTGAGGTGAAAACTTTAAAAACTCCTGAGGGATCCCCCTTAAAAGTAGTTAGGGACCTCCCCCAGATGGATATTGTTGGGCACAGCCAAACCTGGGACCAAAAGGCCCCAAACCTGACCTGTCCCTCCAGTAAGCCAAACAGAGGGACCCAGCCTCCAGCTTTAGGTAGCCAGAGGTTGACCCTGAGAGCACAGTGCAACTCAGTCAGAGAAAGAAAGGCACACATGGTGGAGAGTGATTGGAGGAAGCTGAGCCCTACAGAGGAAACTCACTTCAGTACTCCATCCCAACACCAGCCTTTGACTTTGCAAAGACACACCACAGGTAGAGATTCCCTATGGTGGAGACCCTCAGATGCCCTTAGGGTGAGGGATTGCTTAGTGGACCATGAGACAGGGGGTTACCAAGCCAGAGCTGGTACTTCCTTATATGGCCACTTAGGCAATATAGGCTTACCTGGTCAAGGATAGCCTTATCTCCTTTCGTTTGGGGGGGGGTTATGTAGGAAGGTGGATATCTGACTATGGTTACCCCCAAACTTTTTGCCTGGTGTTTAGCTGGTTTTTGACTTAGTTGGCCTGGGATCCTGCTATTCAGGGCCCCAGGCTGATTGCTCTCTCCTTAAAATGGACTCCATGTACCTTAGGTGCATAACACAATTGGAACTGGTTCACCTTATGAGCCCCTGTAAGAGTGCACCCTAGGTGCCCAGGGCATAGGTGTATCCAAGGCCTACCAGGGGCTGCAGCACGTATTGTGCCACCCCTGGCCTGGCCTCCATCTTTGACACAACTGGCTGAACACTCAGCTGGGGTAAGTTGGTGTAATCACCTCTTACTTAGGTACAGTATGTCTGTGCCTAACCCTAAACTGGACACGTATGTTCCTATCAGCCACTCCTATGGAAGGCCTCATCAATCCTGGAGGCAGAGTGCTTGGAAATATGTGAGATGGTGCTCTAGCATGAGCTGAGCCTGTCTGCAGCTGTCGGGAACCACTCCCTAAGCTGTTCCGGGATATTGCCATACCATATACTCTTAAGTGCATTATAATCCTCGCGGTTAAATGCTATCTTTGGTTTGGCTTTATCAAAACATGTCGAGTAAGGTGTCATACGAATTGGAATACTATCCCCTCGCCAGTTCTGGCGACGGGGATAGCATTCCACCCTTCTAGAGGGACACGACATGTGCGTAGCCTTAACCCCGGTTAAAGTTAAACAGAGCCTCAGCTTCACAAAATGGACGCTGCCACCACAGACACAAGTCTGGCCTCCTGCTGCTGACCGAAACTCGGCAGATGGTGGCCTGGACAAAGGGTTTCCTGCCTTGGGAGGTGCGAGCACCACCCCAGACAGGATTTTGTGTATTAGGTAGGACAGGGCTGAAAAGAATCAGACATGCCCGGGGCACACAAGGTGTCCCCGTGCATAGGCCAGCCCAAACCGGTTCTGGGGCCTTCCAGCCCCAGTCCTGGCGCGGAGCTGGACAAAGGAAAGGGGGTGTAACCGCCCCCCTTCCTGGTTCCTCCCAGAGGAGGGACCTAGTAGGTGATCCACCCCCAGTTTGGGAATAAGAGGGGGAGCAGTGCCATTGCACAGCAGATCATCCCGAAATCAACTTAAAACTAAGAAGAAGACTGGACTTCGACATTCTGCTGCACAGAAGACTGAAGAAGAATCTCCCTTGTGGCCAAGGAGTGACCACCCTGTGAACACAGGTACCAACCAGCGACTCGACGTCTGCTTTGCCGCCGCCTCCCGCCGGAGACCGAGCCCAGAGCCCGACAAGAACCAGACTCCCAGACCTCTCAGAGCCCGATCCACAGTCCCTGCGAAGAAGGGACCCGTGGAGGCACCGAGTGACGTGGGACCGGACCTCTTGGAAGACACTCGTAAAGCTGACTGCGCAGCTTCTGAGGCATCCTCGACGTTGTGCTTTGGGGATTGAGAACCCCCACCACCGAGCAGCCCTTGCACCGAAGATCAGCCCCCCAGCATCTCCACGATCTGCGTGGGGCCCTTTTGCACCGTGCCACTCGACGCGCCATCCCGGCCACTAGCCACGTGGTCAGCGGCCATCTTGGCGACGAACCCGAAGATTTAAACAGCAGGTCTGGTTGCTCCAGACCTACCCAAGCTCCTGTGAAAAGGAGCCCTCGCTCTGACCTTGCTGGTCCGAGTGAACAGCATCTTTCAACTTCTGCGTGGCTTGCATTTGCCAAGGCCTGTTTGCTCCGATCAGGTCGCCGACACCGCCAACAGCGAGAAGCCTACGTGGGACAGCTCGTGACCGACTCCTGGACGTCCTCGACCCCGGGTATCCACGTGGCTGCAGAAAGAAGCTACCCGACAACGCCTGTTTGCACCCGACATCGCCTGGTTCCACTCTGGTTCCAGGGCAGTCACTGGCTAGTGACTTTGAACACTGTCCCCTCTGCTTTCAGGTCTTCAACTCTTCTGATCCACCCTTGGATCCACCGGAACTCTTCTCATCGAGCCGCCTGCAGCATCTTCTGCTCCAAGCACCATCGACCAGCGTGACGAAACCCGACACATCTTCGACCCTGTGCACCCGCTTCCTGTGGGTGAGGTAACTCAGCTCCGCCGGTGCTCCTGCACTGGTACACATCCCAAGGGCCTGTGTTTTAAGTTTCAGCTCCGTAGGTCACTCGGAAGGTTCCTAACTTTCTAACTTTGTGCTTTTTACGCACCATAGACTTTGTATTGAGAAGTGCGTGCACTTTGAACACTGCACCCGAGTCCCGTGGGCCTTTCCCGACTTAGTTAACTCCAGTCTCGAATAGCTCCAGCGATTCCCAAGGCCCTAGGCCTCTTCACTTTCCTTTAGGTATCTCTTATACCACTTATTTAGTATATGGTTTAGGTGGCCCCTACGGCTCATCCATATTGTGCAACTTTTGTGTATTTTAAACTGTCTTGTGATTTAACGCTTGTGCTTCTGTGCTCATAAAGAGTCCAGGGGATTTTTAATAGTTAATAAATCAATATATATTTTCAATATATATCTGTGTGGTGTCCCTTTCATTTGGTATTCAAGGGGGTTGTGTATGGTATAACAGCTGGCTTCACATGCCTTTCGGAGTTTAGCCTAAGACTGCTTTGTCCACGTTACCACTAGGATAACTGGTCTACAAGGTTGAATTACAACCATCATCATAAGGGTTGCTTGGCATGGTACAAAGTGATCACTAGAATTAGTGAGCATTATATACCAGGCCAACTTCTCACAGTCAGACTGATTTGCATATGGCCATATCTGAACTGGGGTGGTGTGGATTGCAAAAAAATGATGGATTTAGTCCCCGAACTCTGTACTGGGGTGAATGTATGACATTGTTCTGCATTCTGTCCATCAACTGTGGTTTTTGCATTTGTCACCCCGAGTGGGATGGGTATGCTCAGACGTGAGTTCCATGCTCTCCACACCACTGGATTCAAGCAAGCCGGGCTGAAGACGGCTGGAATGCCAGAAATCGGTCCTCGGAATCTTGTTTCCAGTCCAGGGAAGGCATGGCTTGGCTGTTCGGGCTGGACTGTTCCCATGAGGCACAGGGTCAGACTGATTTGCATATGGCCATGTCTGAACTGGGGTGGTGTGGAGTGCAAAAAAATGATGGATTTAGGCCCCAAACTCTGTACTGGGGTGAATGTATGACATTGTTCTGCATTCTGTCCATCAACTTTGGTTTTTGCATTTGTCACCCAGAGTGGGATGGGTATGCTCAGACATGAGTCCAATGCTCTCCACACCACTGGATTCAAGCAAGCTGGGCTGAAGACGACTGGAATGCCAGAAACCAGTCCTCGGAAGCTTGTTTCCGGTCCAGGGAAGGCATGGCTTGGCAGTTCGGGCTGGACTGTTCTCATGAGGCACAGTGTGAGACTGATTTGCATATGGCCATGTCTGAACTGGGGTGGTGTGGAGTGCCAAAAAATGATGGATTTGAGCCCAGATCTCTGTACTGGGGTGAATGTATGACATTGTTTTGCATTCTGTCCATCAACTGTGGTTTTTGCATTCGTCACCCCGAGTGGGATGGGTATGCTCAGACGTGAGTCCCATGCTCTCCACACCACTGGATTCAAGCAAGCCGGGCTGAAGACGGCTGGAATGCCAGAAACCGGTCCTCAGAAGCTTGTTTCTGGTCCAGGAAAGGCATGACTTGGCAGTTCGGGCTGGACTGTTCCCATGAGGCACAGGGTCAGACTGATTTGCATATTTCCATGTCTGAACTGGGGTGGTGTGGAGTGCAAAAAAATGATGGATTTAGTTGCAGATCTCTATACTGGGGTGAATGTATGACATTGTTCTGCATTCTGTCCATCAACTGTGGTTTTTGCATTTGTCACCCCGAGTGGGATGGGTATGCTCAGACGTGAGTCCCATGCTCTCCACACCACTGGATTCAAGCAAGCCGGGCTGAAGACGGCTGTTATGCCAGAAACCAGTCCTCAGAAGCTTGTTTCCGGTCCAGGGAAGGCATGGCTTGGCAGTTCGGGCTGGACTGTTCCCATGAGGCACAGTGTCAGACTGATTTGCATATGGCCATGTCTGAACTGGGGTGGTGTGGAGTCCAAAAAATTATGGATTTAGGCCCAGATCTCTGTACTGGGGTGAATGTATGACATTGTTCTCCATTCTGTCCATCAACTGTGGTTTTTGCATTTGTCACCCCGAGTGGGATGGGTATGCTCAGACGCGAGTCCCATGCTCTCCTTACCACTGGATTGAAGCAAGCCGGGCTGAAGACGGCTGGAATGCCAGAAACCGGTCCTCAGAACTTGTTTCTGGTCCAGGGAAGACATGGCTTGGCAGTTCGGGCTGGACTGTTCCCATGAGGCACAGGGTCAGACTGATTTGCATATGGCCATGTCTGAACTGGGGTGGTCTGAAGTGCAAAAATATTATGGATTTAGGCCCAGATCTCTGTACTGGGGTGAATGTATGACATTGTTCTGCATTCTGTCCATCAACTGTGGTTTTTGCATTTGTCACCCCGAGTGGGATGGGTATGCTCAGACGTGAGTCCCATGCTCTCCACACCACTGGATTCAAGCAAGCCGGGCTGAAGTTGGCTGGAATGCCAGAAACCGGTCCTCGGAAGCTTGTGTCCGGTCGTGGAAGGCATGGCGTGGCTGTTCGGGCTGGACTGTTCCCATGAGGCACAGGGTCAGACTGATTTGCATATGGCCATGTCTGAACTGGGGTGGTGTGGAGTGCAAAAAAATGATGGATTTAGGCCCCGAACTCTGTACTGGGGTGAATGTATGACATTGTTCTGCTTTCTGTCCATCAACTGTGGTTTTTGCATTTGTCACCCAGAGTGGGATGGGTATGCTCAGACATGGGTCCAATGCTCTCCACACCACTGGATTCAAGCAAGCTGGGCTGAAGATGGCTGGAATGCCAGAAACCAGTCCTCGGAAGCTTGTTTCCGGTCCAGGGAAGGCATGGCTTGGCAGTTTGGGCTGGACTGTTCTCATGAGGCACAGTGTCAGACTGATTTGCATATGGCCATGTCTGAACTGGGGTGGTGTGGAGTGCCAAAAAATGATGGATTTAGGCCCAGATCTCTGTACTGGGGTGAATGTATGACATTGTTTTGCATTCTGTCCATCAACTGTGGTTTTTGCATTCGTCACCCCGAGTAGGATGGGTATGCTCAGACGTGCGTCCCATGCTCTCCACACTACTGGATTCAAGCAAGCCGGGCTGAAGATGGCTGGAATGCCAGAAAACGGTCCTCGGAAGCTTGTTTTCGGTCCAGGGAAGGCATGGCTTGGCAGTTCGGGCTGGACTGTTCCCCTGAGGCACAGTGTCAGACTGATTTGCATATGGCCATGTCTGAACTGGAGTGGTGTGGAGTGCAAAAAAAAATGATGGATTTAGGCCCAGATCTCTGTACTGGGGTGAATGTATGACATTGTTCTGCATTCTGTCCATCAACTGTGGTTTTTGCATTTGTCACCCGAGTTGAATGGCTATGCTCAGACGTGAGTCCCATGCTCTCCACACCACTGGATTCAAGCAAGCCGGGCTGAAGACGGCTGGAATGCCAGAAACCGGTCCTCAGAAGCTTGTTTCCGGTCCAGGGAAGGCATGGCTTGGCAGTTCGGGCTGGACTGTTCCCATGAGGCACAATGTCAGACTGATTTGCATATGGCCATGTCTGAACTGGGGTGGTGTGGAGTGCAAAAAAATGATGGATTTAGGCCCAGATCTCTGTACTGGGGGTGAATGTATGACATTGTTCTGCATTCTGTCCATCAACTGTGGTTTTTGCATTTGTCACCCCGAGTGGAATGGGTATGCTCAGACGAGAGTCCCATGCTCTCTACACCACTGGATTCAGGCGAGCCGGGCTGAAGACGGCTGGAATGCCAGAAACCGGTCCTCAGAAGCTTGTTTCTGGTCCAGGGAAGGCATGGCTTGGCAGTTCGGGCTGGACTGTTCCCATGAGGCACAGGGTCAGACTGATTTGCATATGGCCATGTCTGAACTGGGGTGGTCTGAAGTGCAAAAAAATGATGGATTTAGGCCCAGATATCTGTACTGGGGTGAATGTATGACATTGTTCTGCATTCTGTCCATCAACCGTGGTTTTTGCATTTGTCACCCCGAGTGGGATTGGTATGCTCAGACGTTAGTCCCATGCTCTCCACACCACTGGATTCAAGCAAGCCGGGCTCAAGTTGGCTGGAATGCCAGAAACCGGTCCTCAGAAGCTTGTGTCCGGTCCAGGGAAGGCATGGCGTGGCAGTTCGGGCTGGACTGTTCTCATAAGGCAGAGGGTCAGACTGATTTGCATATGGCCATATCTGAACTGGGGTGGTGTGGAGTGCAAAAAAATGATGGATTTAGTCCCCGAACTCTGCACTGGGGTGAATGTATGACATTGTTCTGCATTCTGTCCATCAACTGTGGTTTTTGCATTTGTCACCCCGAGTGGGATGGGTATGCTCAGACGTGAGTCCCATGCTCTCCACACCACTGGATTCAAGCAAGCCGGCTGAAGACGGCTGGAATGCCAGAAACCGGTCCTCGGAAGCTTGTTTCTGGTCCAGGGAAGGCATGGCTTGGCAGTTCGGGCTGGACTGTTCCCATGAGGCACAGGGTCAGACTGATTTGCATATTTCCATGTCTGAACTGGGGTGGTGTGGAGTGCAAAAAAATGATGGATTTAGTTGCAGATCTCTATACTGGGGTGAATGTATGACATTGTTCTGCATTCTGTCCATCAACTGTGGTTTTTGCATTTGTCACCCCGAGTAGGATGGGTATGCTCAGACGTGAGTCCCATGCTCTCCACACCACTGGATTCAAGCAAGCCGGGCTGAAGACGGCTGGAATGCCAGAAACCAGTCCTCAGAAGCTTGATTCCGGTCCAGGGGAGGCATGGCTTGGCAGTTCGGGCTGGACTGTTCCCATGAGGCACAGTGTCAGACAGATTTGCACATGGCCATGTCTGAACTGGGGTGGTGTGGAGTCCAAAAAAATGATGGATTTAGGCCCAGATCTCTGTACTGGGGTGAATGTATGACATTGTTCTCCATTCTGTCCATCAACTGTGGTTTTTGCATTTGTCACCCCGAGTGGGATGGGTATGCTCAGACGTGAATCCCATGCTCTCCACACCACTGGATTCAAGCAAGCCGGGCTGAAGACGGCTGGAATGCCAGAAACCGGTCCTCAGAAGCTTGTTTCTGGTCCAGGGAAGGCATGGCTTGGCAGTTCTAGCTGGACTGTTCTCATAAGGCAGAGGGTCAGACTGATTTGCATATGGCCATATCTGAACTGGGGTGGTGTGGAGTGCAAAAAAATGATGTATTTAGTCCCCGAACTCTGCACTGGGGTGAATGTATGACATTGTTCTGCATTCTGTCCATCAACTGTGGTTTTTGCATTTGTCACCCCGAGTGGGATGGGTATGCTCAGACGTGAGTCCCATGCTCTCCACACCACTGGATTCAAGCAAGCTGGGCTGAAGACGGCTGGAATGCCAGAAACCGGTCCTCGGAAGCTTGTTTCTGGTCCAGGGAAGGCATGGCTTGGCAGTTCGGGCTGGACTGTTCCCATGAGGCACAGGGTCAGACTGATTTGCATATTTCCATGTCTGAACTGGGGTGGTGTGGAGTGCAAAAAAATGATGGATTTAGTTGCAGATCTCTATACTGGGGTGAATGTATGACATTGTTCTGCATTCTGTCCATCAACTCTGGTTTTTGCATTTGTCACCCCGAGTGGGATGGGTATGCTCAGACGTGAGTCCCATGCTCTCCACACCACTGGATTCAAGCAAGCCGGGCTGAAGACGGCTGGAATGCCAGAAACCAGTCCTCAGAAGCTTGATTCCGGTCCAGGGAAGGCATGGCTTGGCAGTTCGGGCTGGACTGTTCCCATGAGGCACAGTGTCAGACAGATTTGCACATGGCCATGTCTGAACTGGGGTGGTGTGGAGTCCAAAAAAATGATGGATTTAGGCCCAGATCTCTGTACTGGGGTGAATGTATGACATTGTTCTCCATTCTGTCCATCAACTGTGGTTTTTGCATTTGTCACCCCGAGTGGGATGGGTATGCTCAGACGTGAGTCCCATGCTCTCCACACCACTGGATTCAAGCAAGCCGGGCTGAAGACGGCTGGAATGCCAGAAACCGGTCCTCAGAAGCTTGTTTCTGGTCCAGGGAAGGCATGGCTTGGCAGTTCGGGCTGGACTGTTCCCATGAGGCACAGGGTCAGACTGATTTGCATATGGCCATGTCTGAACTGGGGTGGTCTGAAGTGCAAAAAAATGATGGATTTAGGCCCAGATCTCTGTACTGGGGTGAATGTATGACATTGTTCTCCATTCTGTCCATCAACTGTGGTTTTTGCATTTGTCACCCCGAGTGGGATGGGTATGCTCAGACGTGAGTCCCATGCTCTCCACACCACTGGATTCAAGCAAGCCGGGCTGAAGTTGGCTGGAATGCCAGAAACCGGTCCTCGGAAGCTTGTGTCCGGTCCAGGGAAGGCATGGCGTGGCAGTTCGGGCTGGACTGTTCTCATAAGGCACAGGGTCAGACTGATTTGCATATGGCCATATCTGAACTGGGGTGGTGTGGAGTGCAAAAAAATGATGGATTTAGTCCCCGAACTCTGTACTGGGGTGAATGTATGACATTGTTCTGCATTCTGTCCATCAACTGTGGTTTTTGCATTTGTCACCCCGAGTGGGATGGGTATGCTCAGACGTGAGTCCCATGCTCTCCACACCACTGGATTCAAGCAAGCCGGGCTGAAGACGGCTGGAATGCCAGAAACCGGTCCTCGGAAGCTTGTTTCCAGTCCAGGGAAGGCATGGCTTGGCTGTTCGGGCTGGACTGTTCCCATGAGGCACAGGGTCAGACTGATTTGCATATGGCCATGTCTGAACTGGGGTGGTGTGGAGTGCAAAAATATGATGGATTTAGGCCCCAAACTCTGTACTGGGGTGAATGTATGACATTGTTCTGCATTCTGTCCATCAACTGTGGTTTTTGCATTTGTCACCCCGAGTGGGATGGGTATGCTCAGACGCGAGTCCCATGCTCTCCTTACCACTGGATTCAAGCAAGCCGGGCTGAAGACGGCTGGAATGCCAGAAACCGGTCTTCAGAACTTGTTTCTGGTCCAGGGAAGACATGGCTTGGCAGTTCGGGCTGGACTGTTCCCATGAGGCACAGGGTCAGACTGATTTGCATATGGCCATGTCTGAACTGGGGTGGTCTGAAGTGCAAAAATATTATGGATTTAGGCCCAGATCTCTGTACTGGGGTGAATGTATGACATTGTTCTGCATTCTGTCCATCAACTGTGGTTTTTGCATTTGTCACCCCGAGTGGGATGGGTATGCTCAGACGTGAGTCCCATGCTCTCCACACCACTGGATTCAAGCAAGCCGGCTGAAGTTGGCTGGAATGCCAGAAACCGGTCCTCGGAAGCTTGTGTCCGGTCCAGGGAAGGCATGGCGTGGCTGTTCGGGCTGGACTGTTCCCATGAGGCACAGGGTCAGACTGATTTGCATATGGCCATGTCTGAACTGGGGTGGTGTGGAGTGCAAAAAAATGATGGATTTAGGCCCCGAACTCTGTACTGGGGTGAATGTATGACATTGTTCTGCATTCTGTCCATCAACTGTGGTTTTTGCATTTGTCACCCAGAGTGGGATGGGTATGCTCAGACATGGGTCCAATGCTCTCCACACCACTGGATTCAAGCAAGCTGGGCTGAAGACGGCTGGAATGCCAGAAACCAGTCCTCAGAAACTTGTTTCCGGTCCAGGGAAGGCATGGCTTGGCAGTTCGGGCTGGACTGTTCTCATGAGGCACAATGTCAGACTGATTTGCATATGGCCATGTCTGAACTGGGGTAGTGTGGAGTGCCAAAAAATGATGGATTTAGGCCCAGATCTCTGTACTGGGGTGAATGTATGACATTGTTTTGCATTCTGTCCATCAACTGTGGTTTTTGCATTTGTCACCCAGAGTGGGATGGGTATGCTCAGACATGGGTCCAATGCTCTCCACACCACTGGATTCAAGCAAGCTGGGCTGAAGACGGCTGGAATGCCAGAAACCAGTCCTCAGAAACTTGTTTCCGGTCCAGGGAAGGCATGGCTTGGCAGTTCGGGCTGGACTGTTCTCATGAGGCACAGTGTCAGACTGATTTGCATATGGCCATGTCTGAACTGGGGTGGTGTGGAGTGCAAAAAAATGATGGATTTAGGCCCCGAACTCTGTACTGGGGTGAATGTATGACATTGTTCTGCATTCTGTCCATCAACTGTGGTTTTTGCATTTGTCACCCAGAGTGGGATGGGTATGCTCAGACATGGGTCCAATGCTCTCCACACCACTGGATTCAAGCAAGCTGGGCTGAAGATGGCTGGAATGCCAGAAACCAGTCCTCGGAAGCTTGTTTCCGGTCCAGGGAAGGCATGGCTTGGCAGTTTGGGCTGGACTGTTCTCATGAGGCACAGTGTCAGACTGATTTGCATATGGCCATGTCTGAACTGGGGTGGTGTGGAGTGCCAAAAAATGATGGATTTAGGCCCAGATCTCTGTACTGGGGTGAATGTATGACATTGTTTTGCATTCTGTCCATCAACTGTGGTTTTTGCATTCGTCACCCCGAGTAGGATGGGTATGCTCAGACGTGCGTCCCATGCTCTCCACACTACTGGATTCAAGCAAGCCGGGCTGAAGATGGCTGGAATGCCAGAAAACGGTCCTCGGAAGCTTGTTTTCGGTCCAGGGAAGGCATGGCTTGGCAGTTCGGGCTGGACTGTTCCCCTGAGGCACAGTGTCAGACTGATTTGCATATGGCCATGTCTGAACTGGAGTGGTGTGGAGTGCAAAAAAAAATGATGGATTTAGGCCCAGATCTCTGTACTGGGGTGAATGTATGACATTGTTCTGCATTCTGTCCATCAACTGTGGTTTTTGCATTTGTCACCCGAGTGGAATGGCTATGCTCAGACGTGAGTCCCATGCTCTCCACACCACTGGATTCAAGCAAGCCGGGCTGAAGACGGCTGGAATGCCAGAAACCGGTCCTCAGAAGCTTGTTTCCGGTCCAGGGAAGGCATGGCTTGGCAGTTCGGGCTGGACTGTTCCCATGAGGCACAGTGTCAGACTGATTTGCATATGGCCATGTCTGAACTGGGGTGGTGTGGAGTGCAAAAAAATGATGGATTTAGGCCCAGATCTCTGTACTGGGGTGAATGTATGACATTGTTCTGCATTCTGTCCATCAACTGTGGTTTTTGCATTTGTCACCCCGAGTGGGATGGGTATGCTCAGACGTGAGTCCCATGCTCTCCACACCACTGGATTCAAGCAAGCCGGGCTGAAGACGGCTGGAATGCCAGAAACCGGTCCTCGGAAGCTTGTTTCTGGTCCAGGGAAGGCATGGCTTGGCAGTTCGGGCTGGACTGTTCCCATGAGGCACAGGGTCAGACTGATTTGCATATTTCCATGTCTGAACTGGGGTGGTGTGGAGTGCAAAAAAATGATGGATTAAGTTGCAGATCTCTATACTGGGGTGAATGTATGACATTGTTCTGCATTCTGTCCATCAACTGTGGTTTTTGCATTTGTCACCCCGAGTGGGATGGGTATGCTCAGACGTGAGTCCCATGCTCTCCACACCACTGGATTCAAGCAAGCCGGGCTGAAGACGGCTGGAATGCCAGAAACCAGTCCTCAGAAGCTTGATTCCGGTCCAGGGAAGGCATGGCTTGGCAGTTCGGGCTGGACTGTTCCCATGAGGCACAGTGTCAGACAGATTTGCACATGGCCATGTCTGAACTGGGGTGGTGTGGAGTCCAAAAAAATGATGGATTTAGGCCCAGATCTCTGTACTGGGGTGAATGTATGACATTGTTCTCCATTCTGTCCATCAACTGTGGTTTTTGCATTTGTCACCCCGAGTGGGATGGGTATGCTCAGACGTGAGTCCCATGCTCTCCACACCACTGGATTCAAGCAAGCCGGGCTGAAGACGGCTGGAATGCCAGAAACCGGTCCTCAGAAGCTTGTTTCTGGTCCAGGTAAGGCATGGCTTGGCAGTTCGGGCTGGACTGTTCCCATGAGGCACAGGGTCAGACTGATTTGCATATGGCCATGTCTGAACTGGGGTGGTCTGAAGTGCAAAAAAATGATGGATTTAGGCCCAGATCTCTGTACTGGGGTGAATGTATGACATTGTTCTCCATTCTGTCCATCAACTGTGGTTTTTGCATTTGTCACCCCGAGTGGGATGGGTATGCTCAGACGTGAGTCCCATGCTCTCCACACCACTGGATTCAAGCAAGCCGGGCTGAAGTTGGCTGGAATGCCAGAAACCGGTCCTCGGAAGCTTGCGTCCGGTCCAGGGAAGGCATGGCGTGGCAGTTCGGGCTGGACTGTTCTCATAAGGCACAGGGTCAGACTGATTTGCATATGGCCATATCTGAACTGGGGTGGTGTGGAGTGCAAAAAAATGATGGATTTAGTCCCCGAACTCTGTACTGGGGTGAATGTATGACATTGTTCTGCATTCTGTCCATCAACTGTGGTTTTTGCATTTGTCACCCGAGTGGGATGGGTATGCTCAGACGTGAGTCCCATGCTCTCCACACCACTGGATTCAAGCAAGCCGGGCTGAAGACGGCTGGAATGCCAGAAACCGGTCCTCGGAAGCTTGTTTCCAGTCCAGGGAAGTCATGGCTTGGCTGTTCGGGCTGGACTGTTCCCATGAGGCACAGGGTCAGACTGATTTGCATATGGCCATGTCTGAACTGGGGTGGTGTGGAGTGCAAAAATATGATGGATTTAGGCCCCAAACTCTGTACTGGGGTGAATGTATGACATTGTTCTGCATTCTGTCCATCAACTGTGGTTTTTGCATTTGTCACCCCGAGTGGGATGGGTATGCTCAGACGCGAGTCCCATGCTCTCCTTACCACTGGATTCAAGCAAGCCGGGCTGAAGACGGCTGGAATGCCAGAAACCGGTCTTCAGAACTTGTTTCTGGTCCAGGGAAGAAATGGCTTGGCAGTTCGGGCTGGACTGTTCCCATGAGGCACAGGGTCAGACTGAGTTGCATATGGCCATGTCTGAACTGGGGTGGTCTGAAGTGCAAAAATATTATGGATTTAGGCCCAGATCTCTGTACTGGGGTGAATGTATGACATTGTTCTGCATTCTGTCCATCAACTTTGGTTTTTGCATTTGTCACCCCGAGTGGGATGGGTATGCTCAGACGTGAGTCCCATGCTCTCCACACCACTGGATTCAAGCAAGCCGGCTGAAGTTGGCTGGAATGCCAGAAACCGGTCCTCGGAAGCTTGTGTCCGGTCCAGGGAAGGCATGGCGTGGCTGTTCGGGCTGGACTGTTCCCATGAGGCACAGGGTCAGACTGATTTGCATATGGCCATGTCTGAACTGGGGTGGTGTGGAGTGCAAAAAAATGATGGATTTAGGCCCCGAACTCTGTACTGGGGTGAATGTATGACATTGTTCTGCATTCTGTCCATCAACTGTGGTTTTTGCATTTGTCACCCAGAGTGGGATGGGTATGCTCAGACATGGGTCCAATGCTCTCCACACCACTGGATTCAAGCAAGCTGGGCTGAAGACGGCTGGAATGCCAGAAACCAGTCCTCAGAAACTTGTTTCCGGTCCAGGGAAGGCATGGCTTGGCAGTTCGGGCTGGACTGTTCTCATGAGGCACAGTGTCAGACTGATTTGCATATGGCCATGTCTGAACTGGGGTGGTGTGGAGTGCCAAAAAATGATGGATTTAGGCCCAGATCTCTGTACTGGGGTGAATGTATGACATTGTTTTGCATTCTGTCCATCAACTGTGGTTTTTGCATTCGTCACCCCGAGTAGGATGGGTATGCTCAGACGTGAGTCCCATGCTCTCCACACTACTGGATTCAAGCAAGCCGGGCTGAAGATGGCTGGAATGCCAGAAAACGGTCCTTGGAAGCTTGTTTTCGGTCCAGGGAAGGCATGGCTTGGAAGTTCGGGCTGGACTGTTCCCCTGAGGCACAGTGTCAGACTGATTTGCATATGGCCATGTCTGAACTGGAGTGGTGTGGAGTGCAAAAAAAATGATGGATTTAGGCCCGGATCTCTGTACTGGGGTGAATGTATGACATTGTTCTGCATTCTGTCCATCAACTGTGGTTTTTGCATTTGTCACCCGAGTGGAATGGGTATGCTCAGACGTGAGTCCCATGCTCTCCACACCACTGGATTCAAGCAAGCCGGGCTGAAGACGGCTGGAATGCCAGAAACCGGTCCTCAGAAGCTTGTTTCCGGTCCAGGGAAGGCATGGCTTGGCAGTTCGGGCTGGACTGTTCCCATGAGGCACAGTGTCAGACTGATTTGCATATGGCCATGTCTGAACTGGGGTGGTGTGGAGTGCAAAAAAATGATGGATTTAGGCCCAGATCTCTGTACTGGGGGTGAATGTATGACATTGTTCTGCATTCGGTCCATCAACTGTGGTTTTTGCATTTGTCACCCCGAGTGGGATGGGTATGCTCGGACGAGAGTCCCATGCTCTCTACACCCCTGGATTCAAGCAAGCCGGGCTGAAGACGGCTGGAATGCCAGAAACCGGTCCTCAGAAGCTTGTTTCTGGTCCAGGGAAGGCATGGCTTGGCAGTTCGGGCTGGACTGTTCCCATGAGGCACAGGGTCAGACTGATTTGCATATGGCCATGTCTGAACTGGGGTGGTCTGAAGTGCAAAAAAATGATGGATTTAGGCCCAGATATCTGTACTGGGGTGAATGTATGACATTGTTCTGCATTCTGTCCATCAACTGTGGTTTTTGCATTTGTCACCCCGAGTGGGATGGGTATGCTCAGACGTTAGTCCCATGCTCTCCACACCACTGGATTCAAGCAAGCCGGGCTGAAGTTGGCTGGAATGCCAGAAACCGGTCCTCAGAAGCTTGTGTCCGGTCCAGGGAAGGCATGGCGTGGCAGTTTGGGCTGGACTGTTCTCATAAGGCAGAGGGTCAGACTGATTTGCATATGGCCATATCTGAACTGGGGTGGTGTGGAGTGCAAAAAAATGATGGATTTAGTCCCCGAACTCTGTACTGGGGTGAATGTATGACATTGTTCTGCATTCTGTCCATCAACTGTGGTTTTTGCATTTGTCACCCCGAGTGGGATGGGTATGCTCAGACGTGAGTCCCATGCTCTCCACACCACTGGATTCAAGCAAGCCGGGCTGAAGACGGCTGGAATGCCAGAAACCAGTCCTCAGAAGCTTGTTTCCGGTCCAGGGAAGACATGGCTTGGCAGTTCGGTCTGGACTGTTCCCATGAGGCACAGTGTCAGACTGATTTGCATATGGCCATGTCTGAACTGGGGTGGTGTGGAGTCCAAAAAAATGATGGATTTAGGCCCAGATCTCTGTACTGGGGTGAATGTATGACATTGTTTTGCATTCTGTCCATCAACTGTGGTTTTTGCATTCGTCACCCCGAGTAGGATGGGTATGCTCAGACGTGCGTCCCATGCTCTCCACACTACTGGATTCAAGCAAGCCGGGCTGAAGATGGCTGGAATGCCAGAAAACGGTCCTCGGAAGCTTGTTTTCGGTCCAGGGAAGGCATGGCTTGGCAGTTCGGGCTGGACTGTTCCCCTGAGGCACAGTGTCAGACTGATTTGCATATGGCCATGTCTGAACTGGAGTGGTGTGGAGTGCAAAAAAAAATGATGGATTTAGGCCCAGATCTCTGTACTGGGGTGAATGTATGACATTGTTCTGCATTCTGTCCATCAACTGTGGTTTTTGCATTTGTCACCCGAGTGGAATGGCTATGCTCAGACGTGAGTCCCATGCTCTCCACACCACTGGATTCAAGCAAGCCGGGCTGAAGACGGCTGGAATGCCAGAAACCGGTCCTCAGAAGCTTGTTTCCGGTCCAGGGAAGGCATGGCTTGGCAGTTCGGGCTGGACTGTTCCCATGAGGCACAGTGTCAGACTGATTTGCATATGGCCATGTCTGAACTGGGGTGGTGTGGAGTGCAAAAAAATGATGGATTTAGGCCCAGATCTCTGTACTGGGGTGAATGTATGACATTGTTCTGCATTCTGTCCATCAACTGTGGTTTTTGCATTTGTCACCCCGAGTGGGATGGGTATGCTCAGACGTGAGTCCCATGCTCTCCACACCACTGGATTCAAGCAAGCCGGGCTGAAGACGGCTGGAATGCCAGAAACCGGTCCTCGGAAGCTTGTTTCTGGTCCAGGGAAGGCATGGCTTGGCAGTTCGGGCTGGACTGTTCCCATGAGGCACAGGGTCAGACTGATTTGCATATTTCCATGTCTGAACTGGGGTGGTGTGGAGTGCAAAAAAATGATGGATTAAGTTGCAGATCTCTATACTGGGGTGAATGTATGACATTGTTCTGCATTCTGTCCATCAACTGTGGTTTTTGCATTTGTCACCCCGAGTGGGATGGGTATGCTCAGACGTGAGTCCCATGCTCTCCACACCACTGGATTCAAGCAAGCCGGGCTGAAGACGGCTGGAATGCCAGAAACCAGTCCTCAGAAGCTTGATTCCGGTCCAGGGAAGGCATGGCTTGGCAGTTCGGGCTGGACTGTTCCCATGAGGCACAGTGTCAGACAGATTTGCACATGGCCATGTCTGAACTGGGGTGGTGTGGAGTCCAAAAAAATGATGGATTTAGGCCCAGATCTCTGTACTGGGGTGAATGTATGACATTGTTCTCCATTCTGTCCATCAACTGTGGTTTTTGCATTTGTCACCCCGAGTGGGATGGGTATGCTCAGACGTGAGTCCCATGCTCTCCACACCACTGGATTCAAGCAAGCCGGGCTGAAGACGGCTGGAATGCCAGAAACCGGTCCTCAGAAGCTTGTTTCTGGTCCAGGGAAGGCATGGCTTGGCAGTTCGGGCTGGACTGTTCCCATGAGGCACAGGGTCAGACTGATTTGCATATGGCCATGTCTGAACTGGGGTGGTCTGAAGTGCAAAAAAATGATGGATTTAGGCCCAGATCTCTGTACTGGGGTGAATGTATGACATTGTTCTCCATTCTGTCCATCAACTGTGGTTTTTGCATTTGTCACCCCGAGTGGGATGGGTATGCTCAGACGTGAGTCCCATGCTCTCCACACCACTGGATTCAAGCAAGCCGGGCTGAAGTTGGCTGGAATGCCAGAAACCGGTCCTCGGAAGCTTGTGTCCGGTCCAGGGAAGGCATGGCGTGGCAGTTCGGGCTGGACTGTTCTCATAAGGCACAGGGTCAGACTGATTTGCATATGGCCATATCTGAACTGGGGTGGTGTGGAGTGCAAAAAAATGATGGATTTAGTCCCCGAACTCTGTACTGGGGTGAATGTATGACATTGTTCTGCATTCTGTCCATCAACTGTGGTTTTTGCATTTGTCACCCCGAGTGGGATGGGTATGCTCAGACGTGAGTCCCATGCTCTCCACACCACTGGATTCAAGCAAGCCGGGCTGAAGACGGCTGGAATGCCAGAAACCGGTCCTCGGAAGCTTGTTTCCAGTCCAGGGAAGGCATGGCTTGGCTGTTCGGGCTGGACTGTTCCCATGAGGCACAGGGTCAGACTGATTTGCATATGGCCATGTCTGAACTGGGGTGGTGTGGAGTGCAAAAATATGATGGATTTAGGCCCCAAACTCTGTACTGGGGTGAATGTATGACATTGTTCTGCATTCTGTCCATCAACTGTGGTTTTTGCATTTGTCACCCCGAGTGGGATGGGTATGCTCAGACGCGAGTCCCATGCTCTCCTTACCACTGGATTCAAGCAAGCCGGGCTGAAGACGGCTGGAATGCCAGAAACCGGTCTTCAGAACTTGTTTCTGGTCCAGGGAAGACATGGCTTGGCAGTTCGGGCTGGACTGTTCCCATGAGGCACAGGGTCAGACTGATTTGCATATGGCCATGTCTGAACTGGGGTGGTCTGAAGTGCAAAAATATTATGGATTTAGGCCCAGATCTCTGTACTGGGGTGAATGTATGACATTGTTCTGCATTCTGTCCATCAACTGTGGTTTTTGCATTTGTCACCCCGAGTGGGATGGGTATGCTCAGACGTGAGTCCCATGCTCTCCACACCACTGGATTCAAGCAAGCCGGCTGAAGTTGGCTGGAATGCCAGAAACCGGTCCTCGGAAGCTTGTGTCCGGTCCAGGGAAGGCATGGCGTGGCTGTTCGGGCTGGACTGTTCCCATGAGGCACAGGGTCAGACTGATTTGCATATGGCCATGTCTGAACTGGGGTGGTGTGGAGTGCAAAAAAATGATGGATTTAGGCCCCGAACTCTGTACTGGGGTGAATGTATGACATTGTTCTGCATTCTGTCCATCAACTGTGGTTTTTGCATTTGTCACCCAGAGTGGGATGGGTATGCTCAGACATGGGTCCAATGCTCTCCACACCACTGGATTCAAGCAAGCTGGGCTGAAGACGGCTGGAATGCCAGAAACCAGTCCTCAGAAACTTGTTTCCGGTCCAGGGAAGGCATGGCTTGGCAGTTCGGGCTGGACTGTTCTCATGAGGCACAATGTCAGACTGATTTGCATATGGCCATGTCTGAACTGGGGTAGTGTGGAGTGCCAAAAAATGATGGATTTAGGCCCAGATCTCTGTACTGGGGTGAATGTATGACATTGTTTTGCATTCTGTCCATCAACTGTGGTTTTTGCATTTGTCACCCAGAGTGGGATGGGTATGCTCAGACATGGGTCCAATGCTCTCCACACCACTGGATTCAAGCAAGCTGGGCTGAAGACGGCTGGAATGCCAGAAACCAGTCCTCAGAAACTTGTTTCCGGTCCAGGGAAGGCATGGCTTGGCAGTTCGGGCTGGACTGTTCTCATGAGGCACAGTGTCAGACTGATTTGCATATGGCCATGTCTGAACTGGGGTGGTGTGGAGTGCAAAAAAATGATGGATTTAGGCCCCGAACTCTGTACTGGGGTGAATGTATGACATTGTTCTGCATTCTGTCCATCAACTGTGGTTTTTGCATTTGTCACCCAGAGTGGGATGGGTATGCTCAGACATGGGTCCAATGCTCTCCACACCACTGGATTCAAGCAAGCTGGGCTGAAGATGGCTGGAATGCCAGAAACCAGTCCTCGGAAGCTTGTTTCCGGTCCAGGGAAGGCATGGCTTGGCAGTTTGGGCTGGACTGTTCTCATGAGGCACAGTGTCAGACTGATTTGCATATGGCCATGTCTGAACTGGGGTGGTGTGGAGTGCCAAAAAATGATGGATTTAGGCCCAGATCTCTGTACTGGGGTGAATGTATGACATTGTTTTGCATTCTGTCCATCAACTGTGGTTTTTGCATTCGTCACCCCGAGTAGGATGGGTATGCTCAGACGTGCGTCCCATGCTCTCCACACTACTGGATTCAAGCAAGCCGGGCTGAAGATGGCTGGAATGCCAGAAAACGGTCCTCGGAAGCTTGTTTTCGGTCCAGGGAAGGCATGGCTTGGCAGTTCGGGCTGGACTGTTCCCCTGAGGCACAGTGTCAGACTGATTTGCATATGGCCATGTCTGAACTGGAGTGGTGTGGAGTGCAAAAAAAAATGATGGATTTAGGCCCAGATCTCTGTACTGGGGTGAATGTATGACATTGTTCTGCATTCTGTCCATCAACTGTGGTTTTTGCATTTGTCACCCGAGTGGAATGGCTATGCTCAGACGTGAGTCCCATGCTCTCCACACCACTGGATTCAAGCAAGCCGGGCTGAAGACGGCTGGAATGCCAGAAACCGGTCCTCAGAAGCTTGTTTCCGGTCCAGGGAAGGCATGGCTTGGCAGTTCGGGCTGGACTGTTCCCATGAGGCACAGTGTCAGACTGATTTGCATATGGCCATGTCTGAACTGGGGTGGTGTGGAGTGCAAAAAAATGATGGATTTAGGCCCAGATCTCTGTACTGGGGTGAATGTATGACATTGTTCTGCATTCTGTCCATCAACTGTGGTTTTTGCATTTGTCACCCCGAGTGGGATGGGTATGCTCAGACGTGAGTCCCATGCTCTCCACACCACTGGATTCAAGCAAGCCGGGCTGAAGACGGCTGGAATGCCAGAAACCGGTCCTCGGAAGCTTGTTTCTGGTCCAGGGAAGGCATGGCTTGGCAGTTCGGGCTGGACTGTTCCCATGAGGCACAGGGTCAGACTGATTTGCATATTTCCATGTCTGAACTGGGGTGGTGTGGAGTGCAAAAAAATGATGGATTAAGTTGCAGATCTCTATACTGGGGTGAATGTATGACATTGTTCTGCATTCTGTCCATCAACTGTGGTTTTTGCATTTGTCACCCCGAGTGGGATGGGTATGCTCAGACGTGAGTCCCATGCTCTCCACACCACTGGATTCAAGCAAGCCGGGCTGAAGACGGCTGGAATGCCAGAAACCAGTCCTCAGAAGCTTGATTCCGGTCCAGGGAAGGCATGGCTTGGCAGTTCGGGCTGGACTGTTCCCATGAGGCACAGTGTCAGACAGATTTGCACATGGCCATGTCTGAACTGGGGTGGTGTGGAGTCCAAAAAAATGATGGATTTAGGCCCAGATCTCTGTACTGGGGTGAATGTATGACATTGTTCTCCATTCTGTCCATCAACTGTGGTTTTTGCATTTGTCACCCCGAGTGGGATGGGTATGCTCAGACGTGAGTCCCATGCTCTCCACACCACTGGATTCAAGCAAGCCGGGCTGAAGACGGCTGGAATGCCAGAAACCGGTCCTCAGAAGCTTGTTTCTGGTCCAGGTAAGGCATGGCTTGGCAGTTCGGGCTGGACTGTTCCCATGAGGCACAGGGTCAGACTGATTTGCATATGGCCATGTCTGAACTGGGGTGGTCTGAAGTGCAAAAAAATGATGGATTTAGGCCCAGATCTCTGTACTGGGGTGAATGTATGACATTGTTCTCCATTCTGTCCATCAACTGTGGTTTTTGCATTTGTCACCCCGAGTGGGATGGGTATGCTCAGACGTGAGTCCCATGCTCTCCACACCACTGGATTCAAGCAAGCCGGGCTGAAGTTGGCTGGAATGCCAGAAACCGGTCCTCGGAAGCTTGCGTCCGGTCCAGGGAAGGCATGGCGTGGCAGTTCGGGCTGGACTGTTCTCATAAGGCACAGGGTCAGACTGATTTGCATATGGCCATATCTGAACTGGGGTGGTGTGGAGTGCAAAAAAATGATGGATTTAGTCCCCGAACTCTGTACTGGGGTGAATGTATGACATTGTTCTGCATTCTGTCCATCAACTGTGGTTTTTGCATTTGTCACCCGAGTGGGATGGGTATGCTCAGACGTGAGTCCCATGCTCTCCACACCACTGGATTCAAGCAAGCCGGGCTGAAGACGGCTGGAATGCCAGAAACCGGTCCTCGGAAGCTTGTTTCCAGTCCAGGGAAGTCATGGCTTGGCTGTTCGGGCTGGACTGTTCCCATGAGGCACAGGGTCAGACTGATTTGCATATGGCCATGTCTGAACTGGGGTGGTGTGGAGTGCAAAAATATGATGGATTTAGGCCCCAAACTCTGTACTGGGGTGAATGTATGACATTGTTCTGCATTCTGTCCATCAACTGTGGTTTTTGCATTTGTCACCCCGAGTGGGATGGGTATGCTCAGACGCGAGTCCCATGCTCTCCTTACCACTGGATTCAAGCAAGCCGGGCTGAAGACGGCTGGAATGCCAGAAACCGGTCTTCAGAACTTGTTTCTGGTCCAGGGAAGAAATGGCTTGGCAGTTCGGGCTGGACTGTTCCCATGAGGCACAGGGTCAGACTGAGTTGCATATGGCCATGTCTGAACTGGGGTGGTCTGAAGTGCAAAAATATTATGGATTTAGGCCCAGATCTCTGTACTGGGGTGAATGTATGACATTGTTCTGCATTCTGTCCATCAACTTTGGTTTTTGCATTTGTCACCCCGAGTGGGATGGGTATGCTCAGACGTGAGTCCCATGCTCTCCACACCACTGGATTCAAGCAAGCCGGCTGAAGTTGGCTGGAATGCCAGAAACCGGTCCTCGGAAGCTTGTGTCCGGTCCAGGGAAGGCATGGCGTGGCTGTTCGGGCTGGACTGTTCCCATGAGGCACAGGGTCAGACTGATTTGCATATGGCCATGTCTGAACTGGGGTGGTGTGGAGTGCAAAAAAATGATGGATTTAGGCCCCGAACTCTGTACTGGGGTGAATGTATGACATTGTTCTGCATTCTGTCCATCAACTGTGGTTTTTGCATTTGTCACCCAGAGTGGGATGGGTATGCTCAGACATGGGTCCAATGCTCTCCACACCACTGGATTCAAGCAAGCTGGGCTGAAGACGGCTGGAATGCCAGAAACCAGTCCTCAGAAACTTGTTTCCGGTCCAGGGAAGGCATGGCTTGGCAGTTCGGGCTGGACTGTTCTCATGAGGCACAGTGTCAGACTGATTTGCATATGGCCATGTCTGAACTGGGGTGGTGTGGAGTGCCAAAAAATGATGGATTTAGGCCCAGATCTCTGTACTGGGGTGAATGTATGACATTGTTTTGCATTCTGTCCATCAACTGTGGTTTTTGCATTCGTCACCCCGAGTAGGATGGGTATGCTCAGACGTGAGTCCCATGCTCTCCACACTACTGGATTCAAGCAAGCCGGGCTGAAGATGGCTGGAATGCCAGAAAACGGTCCTTGGAAGCTTGTTTTCGGTCCAGGGAAGGCATGGCTTGGAAGTTCGGGCTGGACTGTTCCCCTGAGGCACAGTGTCAGACTGATTTGCATATGGCCATGTCTGAACTGGAGTGGTGTGGAGTGCAAAAAAAATGATGGATTTAGGCCCGGATCTCTGTACTGGGGTGAATGTATGACATTGTTCTGCATTCTGTCCATCAACTGTGGTTTTTGCATTTGTCACCCGAGTGGAATGGGTATGCTCAGACGTGAGTCCCATGCTCTCCACACCACTGGATTCAAGCAAGCCGGGCTGAAGACGGCTGGAATGCCAGAAACCGGTCCTCAGAAGCTTGTTTCCGGTCCAGGGAAGGCATGGCTTGGCAGTTCGGGCTGGACTGTTCCCATGAGGCACAGTGTCAGACTGATTTGCATATGGCCATGTCTGAACTGGGGTGGTGTGGAGTGCAAAAAAATGATGGATTTAGGCCCAGATCTCTGTACTGGGGGTGAATGTATGACATTGTTCTGCATTCGGTCCATCAACTGTGGTTTTTGCATTTGTCACCCCGAGTGGGATGGGTATGCTCGGACGAGAGTCCCATGCTCTCTACACCCCTGGATTCAAGCAAGCCGGGCTGAAGACGGCTGGAATGCCAGAAACCGGTCCTCAGAAGCTTGTTTCTGGTCCAGGGAAGGCATGGCTTGGCAGTTCGGGCTGGACTGTTCCCATGAGGCACAGGGTCAGACTGATTTGCATATGGCCATGTCTGAACTGGGGTGGTCTGAAGTGCAAAAAAATGATGGATTTAGGCCCAGATATCTGTACTGGGGTGAATGTATGACATTGTTCTGCATTCTGTCCATCAACTGTGGTTTTTGCATTTGTCACCCCGAGTGGGATGGGTATGCTCAGACGTTAGTCCCATGCTCTCCACACCACTGGATTCAAGCAAGCCGGGCTGAAGTTGGCTGGAATGCCAGAAACCGGTCCTCAGAAGCTTGTGTCCGGTCCAGGGAAGGCATGGCGTGGCAGTTTGGGCTGGACTGTTCTCATAAGGCAGAGGGTCAGACTGATTTGCATATGGCCATATCTGAACTGGGGTGGTGTGGAGTGCAAAAAAATGATGGATTTAGTCCCCGAACTCTGTACTGGGGTGAATGTATGACATTGTTCTGCATTCTGTCCATCAACTGTGGTTTTTGCATTTGTCACCCCGAGTGGGATGGGTATGCTCAGACGTGAGTCCCATGCTCTCCACACCACTGGATTCAAGCAAGCCGGGCTGAAGACGGCTGGAATGCCAGAAACCAGTCCTCAGAAGCTTGTTTCCGGTCCAGGGAAGACATGGCTTGGCAGTTCGGTCTGGACTGTTCCCATGAGGCACAGTGTCAGACTGATTTGCATATGGCCATGTCTGAACTGGGGTGGTGTGGAGTCCAAAAAAATGATGGATTTAGGCCCAGATCTCTGTACTGGGGTGAATGTATGACATTGTTTTGCATTCTGTCCATCAACTGTGGTTTTTGCATTCGTCACCCCGAGTAGGATGGGTATGCTCAGACGTGCGTCCCATGCTCTCCACACTACTGGATTCAAGCAAGCCGGGCTGAAGATGGCTGGAATGCCAGAAAACGGTCCTCGGAAGCTTGTTTTCGGTCCAGGGAAGGCATGGCTTGGCAGTTCGGGCTGGACTGTTCCCCTGAGGCACAGTGTCAGACTGATTTGCATATGGCCATGTCTGAACTGGAGTGGTGTGGAGTGCAAAAAAAAATGATGGATTTAGGCCCAGATCTCTGTACTGGGGTGAATGTATGACATTGTTCTGCATTCTGTCCATCAACTGTGGTTTTTGCATTTGTCACCCGAGTGGAATGGCTATGCTCAGACGTGAGTCCCATGCTCTCCACACCACTGGATTCAAGCAAGCCGGGCTGAAGACGGCTGGAATGCCAGAAACCGGTCCTCAGAAGCTTGTTTCCGGTCCAGGGAAGGCATGGCTTGGCAGTTCGGGCTGGACTGTTCCCATGAGGCACAGTGTCAGACTGATTTGCATATGGCCATGTCTGAACTGGGGTGGTGTGGAGTGCAAAAAAATGATGGATTTAGGCCCAGATCTCTGTACTGGGGTGAATGTATGACATTGTTCTGCATTCTGTCCATCAACTGTGGTTTTTGCATTTGTCACCCCGAGTGGGATGGGTATGCTCAGACGTGAGTCCCATGCTCTCCACACCACTGGATTCAAGCAAGCCGGGCTGAAGACGGCTGGAATGCCAGAAACCGGTCCTCGGAAGCTTGTTTCTGGTCCAGGGAAGGCATGGCTTGGCAGTTCGGGCTGGACTGTTCCCATGAGGCACAGGGTCAGACTGATTTGCATATTTCCATGTCTGAACTGGGGTGGTGTGGAGTGCAAAAAAATGATGGATTAAGTTGCAGATCTCTATACTGGGGTGAATGTATGACATTGTTCTGCATTCTGTCCATCAACTGTGGTTTTTGCATTTGTCACCCCGAGTGGGATGGGTATGCTCAGACGTGAGTCCCATGCTCTCCACACCACTGGATTCAAGCAAGCCGGGCTGAAGACGGCTGGAATGCCAGAAACCAGTCCTCAGAAGCTTGATTCCGGTCCAGGGAAGGCATGGCTTGGCAGTTCGGGCTGGACTGTTCCCATGAGGCACAGTGTCAGACAGATTTGCACATGGCCATGTCTGAACTGGGGTGGTGTGGAGTCCAAAAAAATGATGGATTTAGGCCCAGATCTCTGTACTGGGGTGAATGTATGACATTGTTCTCCATTCTGTCCATCAACTGTGGTTTTTGCATTTGTCACCCCGAGTGGGATGGGTATGCTCAGACGTGAGTCCCATGCTCTCCACACCACTGGATTCAAGCAAGCCGGGCTGAAGACGGCTGGAATGCCAGAAACCGGTCCTCAGAAGCTTGTTTCTGGTCCAGGGAAGGCATGGCATGGCAGTTCGGGCTGGACTGTTCCCATGAGGCACAGGGTCAGACTGATTTGCATATGGCCATGTCTGAACTGGGGTGGTCTGAAGTGCAAAAAAATGATGGATTTAGGCCCAGATCTCTGTACTGGGGTGAATGTATGACATTGTTCTCCATTCTGTCCATCAACTGTGGTTTTTGCATTTGTCACCCCGAGTGGGATGGGTATGCTCAGACGTGAGTCCCATGCTCTCCACACCACTGGATTCAAGCAAGCCGGGCTGAAGTTGGCTGGAATGCCAGAAACCGGTCCTCGGAAGCTTGCGTCCGGTCCAGGGAAGGCATGGCGTGGCAGTTCGGGCTGGACTGTTCTCATAAGGCACAGGGTCAGACTGATTTGCATATGGCCATATCTGAACTGGGGTGGTGTGGAGTGCAAACAAATGATGGATTTAGTCCCCGAACTCTGTACTGGGGTGAATGTATGACATTGTTCTGCATTCTGTCCATCAACTGTGGTTTTTGCATTTGTCACCCCGAGTGGGATGGGTATGCTCAGACGTGAGTCCCATGCTCTCCACACCACTGGATTCAAGCAAGCCGGGCTGAAGACGGCTGGAATGCCAGAAACCGGTCCTCGGAAGCTTGTTTCCAGTCCAGGGAAGTCATGGCTTGGCTGTTCGGGCTGGACTGTTCCCATGAGGCACAGGGTCAGACTGATTTGCATATGGCCATGTCTGAACTGGGGTGGTGTGGAGTGCAAAAATATGATGGATTTAGGCCCCAAACTCTGTACTGGGGTGAATGTATGACATTGTTCTGCATTCTGTCCATCAACTGTGGTTTTTGCATTTGTCACCCCGAGTGGGATGGGTATGCTCAGACGCGAGTCCCATGCTCTCCTTACCACTGGATTCAAGCAAGCCGGGCTGAAGACGGCTGGAATGCCAGAAACCGGTCTTCAGAACTTGTTTCTGGTCCAGGGAAGAAATGGCTTGGCAGTTCGGGCTGGACTGTTCCCATGAGGCACAGGGTCAGACTGATTTGCATATGGCCATGTCTGAACTGGGGTGGTCTGAAGTGCAAAAATATTATGGATTTAGGCCCAGATCTCTGTACTGGGGTGAATGTATGACATTGTTCTGCATTCTGTCCATCAACTTTGGTTTTTGCATTTGTCACCCCGAGTGGGATGGGTATGCTCAGACGTGAGTCCCATGCTCTCCACACCACTGGATTCAAGCAAGCCGGCTGAAGTTGGCTGGAATGCCAGAAACCGGTCCTCGGAAGCTTGTGTCCGGTCCAGGGAAGGCATGGCGTGGCTGTTCGGGCTGGACTGTTCCCATGAGGCACAGGGTCAGACTGATTTGCATATGGCCATGTCTGAACTGGGGTGGTGTGGAGTGCAAAAAAATGATGGATTTAGGCCCCGAACTCTGTACTGGGGTGAATGTATGACATTGTTCTGCATTCTGTCCATCAACTGTGGTTTTTGCATTTGTCACCCAGAGTGGGATGGGTATGCTCAGACATGGGTCCAATGCTCTCCACACCACTGGATTCAAGCAAGCTGGGCTGAAGACGGCTGGAATGCCAGAAACCAGTCCTCAGAAACTTGTTTCCGGTCCAGGGAAGGCATGGCTTGGCAGTTCGGGCTGGACTGTTCTCATGAGGCACAGTGTCAGACTGATTTGCATATGGCCATGTCTGAACTGGGGTGGTGTGGAGTGCCAAAAAATGATGGATTTAGGCCCAGATCTCTGTACTGGGGTGAATGTATGACATTGTTTTGCATTCTGTCCATCAACTGTGGTTTTTGCATTCGTCACCCCGAGTAGGATGGGTATGCTCAGACGTGAGTCCCATGCTCTCCACACTACTGGATTCAAGCAAGCCGGGCTGAAGATGGCTGGAATGCCAGAAAACGGTCCTTGGAAGCTTGTTTTCGGTCCAGGGAAGGCATGGCTTGGAAGTTCGGGCTGGACTGTTCCCCTGAGGCACAGTGTCAGACTTATTTGCATATGGCCATGTCTGAACTGGAGTGGTGTGGAGTGCAAAAAAAATGATGGATTTAGGCCCGGATCTCTGTACTGGGGTGAATGTATGACATTGTTCTGCATTCTGTCCATCAACTGTGGTTTTTGCATTTGTCACCCGAGTGGAATGGGTATGCTCAGACGTGAGTCCCATGCTCTCCACACCACTGGATTCAAGCAAGCCGGGCTGAAGACGGCTGGAATGCCAGAAACCGGTCCTCAGAAGCTTGTTTCCGGTCCAGGGAAGGCATGGCTTGGCAGTTCGGGCTGGACTGTTCCCATGAGGCACAGTGTCAGACTGATTTGCATATGGCCATGTCTGAACTGGGGTGGTGTGGAGTGCAAAAAAATGATGGATTTAGGCCCAGATCTCTGTACTGGGGGTGAATGTATGACATTGTTCTGCATTCGGTCCATCAACTGTGGTTTTTGCATTTGTCACCCCGAGTGGGATGGGTATGCTCGGACGAGAGTCCCATGCTCTCTACACCCCTGGATTCAAGCAAGCCGGGCTGAAGACGGCTGGAATGCCAGAAACCGGTCCTCAGAAGCTTGTTTCTGGTCCAGGGAAGGCATGGCTTGGCAGTTCGGGCTGGACTGTTCCCATGAGGCACAGGGTCAGACTGATTTGCATATGGCCATGTCTGAACTGGGGTGGTCTGAAGTGCAAAAAAATGATGGATTTAGGCCCAGATATCTGTACTGGGGTGAATGTATGACATTGTTCTGCATTCTGTCCATCAACTGTGGTTTTTGCATTTGTCACCCCGAGTGGGATGGGTATGCTCAGACGTTAGTCCCATGCTCTCCACACCACTGGATTCAAGCAAGCCGGGCTGAAGTTGGCTGGAATGCCAGAAACCGGTCCTCAGAAGCTTGTGTCCGGTCCAGGGAAGGCATGGCGTGGCAGTTTGGGCTGGACTGTTCTCCTAAGGCAGAGGGTCAGACTGATTTGCATATGGCCATATCTGAACTGGGGTGGTGTGGAGTGCAAAAAAATGATGGATTTAGTCCCCGAACTCTGTACTGGGGTGAATGTATGACATTGTTCTGCATTCTGTCCATCAACTGTGGTTTTTGCATTTGTCACCCCGAGTGGGATGGGTATGCTCAGACGTGAGTCCCATGCTCTCCACACCACTGGATTCAAGCAAGCCGGGCTGAAGACGGCTGGAATGCCAGAAACCAGTCCTCAGAAGCTTGTTTCCGGTCCAGGGAAGACATGGCTTGGCAGTTCGGTCTGGACTGTTCCCATGAGGCACAGTGTCAGACTGATTTGCATATGGCCATGTCTGAACTGGGGTGGTGTGGAGTCCAAAAAAATGATGGATTTAGGCCCAGATCTCTGTATTGGGGTGAATGTATGACATTGTTCTGCATTCTGTCCATCAACTGTGGTTTTTGCATTTGTCACCCCGAGTGGGATGGGTATGCTCAGACGTGAGTCCCATGCTCTCCACACCACTGGATTCAAGCAAGCCGGGCTGAAGACGGCTGGAATGCCAGAAACCGGTCCTCAGAAGCTTGTTTCTGGTCCAGGGAAGGCATGGCTTGGCAGTTCGGGCTGGACTGTTCCCATGAGGCCCAGGGTCAGACTGATTTGCATATGGCCATGTCTGAACTGGGGTGGTCTGAAGTGCAAAAAAATGATGGATTTAGGCCCAGATCTCTGTACTGGGGTGAATGTATGACATTGTTCTGCATTCTGTCCATCAACTGTGGTTTTTGCATTTGTCACCCCGAGTGGGATGGGTATGCTTAGACGTGAGTCCCATGCTCTCCACACCACTGGATTCAAGCAAGCCGGGCTGAAGACGGCTGGAATGCCAGAAACCAGTCCTCGGAAGCTTGTTTCCGGTCCAGGGAAGGCATGGCTTGGCAGTTCGGGCTGGACTGTTCCCATGAAGCACAGTGTCAGACTGATTTGCATATGGCCATGTCTGAACTGGGGTGGTGTGGAGTCCAAAAAAATGATGGATTTAGGCCCAGATCTCTGTACTGGGGTGAATGTATAACATTGTTCTCCATTCTGTCCATCAACTGTGGTTTTTGCATTTGTCACCCCGAGTGGGATGGGTATGCTCAGACGTGAGTCCCATGCTCTCTACACCACTGGATTCAAGCAAGCCGGGCTGAAGACGGCTGGAATGCCAGAAACCAGTCCTCAGAAGCTTGTTTCCGGTCCAGGGAAGGCATGGCTTGGCAGTTCGGGCAGGACTGTTCTCATAAGGCACAGGGTCAGACTGATTTGCATATGGCCATATCTGAACTGGGGTGGTGTGGAGTGCAAAAAAATGATGGATTTAGTCCCGAACTCTGTACTGGGGTGAATGTATGACATTGTTCTGCATTCTGTCCATCAACTGTGGTTTTTGCATTTGTCACCCCGAGTGGGATGGGTATACTCAGACGTGAGTCCCATGCTCTGCACACCACTGGATTCAAGCAAGCCGGGCTGAAGACGGCTGGAATGCCAGAAACCGGTCCTCGGAAGCTTGTTTCCGGTCCAGGGAAGGCATGGCTTGGCTGTTCGGGCTGGACTCTTCCCATGAGGCACAGGGTCAGACTGATTTGCATATGGCCATGTCTGAACTGGGGTGGTGTGGAGTGCAAAAAAATGATGGATTTAGGCCCCGAACTCTGTACTGGGGTGAATGTATGACATTGTTCTGAAATCTGTCCATCAACTGTGGTTTTTGCATTTGTCACCCAGAGTGGGATGGGTATGCTCAGACATGAGTCCAATGCTCTCCACACCACTGGATTCAAGCAAGCTGGGCTGAAGACGGCTGGAATGCCAGAAACCAGTCCTCGGAAGCTTGTTTCCGGTCCAGGGAAGGCATGGCTTGGCAGTTCGGGCTGGACTCTTCTCATGAGGCACAGTGTCATACTGATTTGCATATTTCCATGTCTGAACTGGGGTGGTGTGGAGTGCAAAAAAATGATGGATTTAGTTGCAGATCTCTATACTGGGGTGAATGTATGACATTGTTCTGCATTCTGTTCATCAACTGTGGTTTTTGCATTTGTCACCCCGAGTGGGATGGGTATGCTCAGACGTGAGTCCCATGCTCTCCACACCACTGGATTCAAGCAAGCCGGGCTGAAGACGGCTGGAATGCCAGAAACCAGTCCTCAGAAGCTTGTTTCCCGTCCAGGGAAGGCATGGCTTGGCAGTTCGGGCTGGACTGTTCCCATGAGGCACAGTGTCAGACTGATTTGCATATGGCCATGTCTGAACTGGGGTGGTGTGGAGTCCAAAAAAATGATGGATTTAGGCCCAGATCTCTGTACTGGGGTGAATGTATGACATTGTTCTCCATTCTGTCCATCAACTGTGGTTTTTGCATTTGTCACCCCGAGTGGGATGGGTATGCTCAGACGTGAGTCCCATGCTCTCCACACCACTGGATTCAAGCAAGCCGGGCTGAAGACGGCTGGAATGCCAGCAACCCGTCCTCAGAAGCTTGTTTCTGGTCCAGGGAAGGCATGGCTTGGCAGTTCGGGCTGGACTGTTCCCATGAGGCACAGGGTCAGACTGATTTGCATATGGCCATGTCTGAACTGGGGTGGTCTGAAGTGCAAAAAAATGATGGATTTAGGCCCAGATCTCTGTACTGGGGTGAATGTATGACATTGTTCTGCATTCTGTCCATCAACTGTGGTTTTTGCATTTGTCACCCCGAGTGGGATGGGTATGCTTAGACGTGAGTCCCATGCTCTCCACACCACTGGATTCAAGCAAGCCGGGCTGAAGACGGCTGGAATGCCAGAAACCAGTCCTCGGAAGCTTGTTTCCGGTCCAGGGAAGGCATGGCTTGGCAGTTCGGGCTGGACTGTTCCCATGAAGCACAGTGTCAGACTGATTTGCATATGGCCATGTCTGAACTGGGGTGGTGTGGAGTCCAAAAAAATGATGGATTTAGGCCCAGATCTCTGTACTGGGGTGAATGTATAACATTGTTCTCCATTCTGTCCATCAACTGTGGTTTTTGCATTTGTCACCCCGAGTGGGATGGGTATGCTCAGACGTGAGTCCCATGCTCTCCACACCACTGGATTCAAGCAAGCCGGGCTGAAGACGGCTGGAATGCCAGAAACCGGTCCTCAGAAGCTTGTTTCTGGTCCAGGGAAGGCATGGCTTGGCAGTTCGGGCTGGACTGTTCCCATGAGGCACAGGGTCAGACTGATTTGCATATGGCCATGTCTGAACTGGGGTGGTCTGAAGTGCAAAAAAATGATGGATTTAGGCCCAGATCTCTGTACTGGGGTGAATGTATGACATTGTTCTGCATTCTGTCCATCAACTGTGGTTTTTGCATTTGTCACCCCGAGTGGGATGGGTATGCTCAGACGTGAGTCCCATGCTCTCCACACCACTGGATTCAAGGAAGCCGGGCTGAAGTTGGCTGGAATGCCAGAAACCGGTGCTCGGAAGCTTGTGTCCGGTCCAGGGAAGGCATGGCGTGGCAGTTCGGGCTGGACTGTTCTCATAAGGCACAGGGTCAGACTGATTTGCATATAGCCATATCTGAACTGGGGTGGTGTGGAGTGCAAAAAAATGATGGATTTAGTCCCCGAACTCTGTACTGGGGTGAATGTATGACATTGTTCTGCATTCTGTCCATCAACTGTGGTTTTTGCATTTGTCACCCCGAGTGGGATGGGTATGCTCAGACGTGAGTCCCATGCTCTCCACACCACTGGATTCAAGCAGGCCGGGCTGAAGACGGCTTGAATGCCAGAAACCGGTCCTCGGAAGCTTGTTTCCAGTCCAGGGAAGGCATGGCTTGGCTGTTCGGGCTGGACTGTTCCCATGAGGCACAGGGTCAGACTGATTTGCATATGGCCATGTCTGAACTGGGGTGGTGTGGAGTGCAAAAAAATGATGGATTTAGGCCCCGAGCTCTGTACTGGGGTGAATGTATGACATTGTTCTGCATTCTGTCCATCAACTGTGGTTTTTGCATTTGTCACCCAGAGTGGGATGGGTATGCTCAGACATGAGTCCAATGCTCTCCACACCACTGGATTCAAGCAAGCTGGGCTGAAGACGGCTGGAATGCCAGAAACCAGTCCTCGGAAGCTTGTTTCCGGTCCAGGGAAGGCATGGCTTGGCAGTTCGGCTGGACTGTTCTCATGAGGCACAGTGTCAGACTGATTTGCATATGGCCATGTCTGAACTGGGGTGGTGTGGAGTGCCAAAAAATGATGGATTTAGGCCCAGATCTCTGTACTGGGGTGAATGTATGACATTGTTCTCCATTCTGTCCATCAACTGTGGTTTTTGCATTTGTCACTCCGAGTGGGATGGGTATGCTCAGACGTGAGTCCCATGCTCTCCACACCACTGGATTCAAGCAAGCCGGGCTGAAGACGGCTGTTATGACAGAAACCAGTCCTCAGAAGCTTGTTTCCGGTCCAGGGAAGGCATGGCTTGGCAGTTCGGGCTGGACTGTTCCCATGAGGCACAGTGTCAGACTGATTTGCATATGGCCATGTCTGAACTGGGGTGGTGTGGAGTCCAAAAAAATGATGGATTTAGGCCCAGATCTCTGTACTGGGGTGAATGTATGACATTGTTCTCCATTCTGTCCATCAACTGTGGTTTTTGCATTTGTCACCCCGAGTGGGATGGGTATGCTCAGACGCGAGTCCCATGCTCTCCTTACCACTGGATTCAAGCAAGCCGGGCTGAAGACGGCTGGAATGCCAGAAACTGGTCCTCAGAACTTGTTTCTGGTCCAGGGAAGACATGGCTTGGCAGTTCGGGCTGGACTGTTCCCATGAGGCACAGGGTCAGACTGATTTGCATATGGCCATGTCTGAACTGGGGTGGTCTGAAGTGCAAAAATATTATGGATTTAGGCCCAGATCTCTGTACTGGGGTGAATGTATGACATTGTTCTGCATTCTGTCCATCAACTGTGGTTTTTGCATTTGTCACCCCGAGTGGGATGGGTATGCTCAGACGTGAGTCCCATGCTCTCCACACCACTGGATTCAAGCAAGCTGGGCTGAAGACGGCTGGAATGCCAGAAACCAGTCCTCGGAAGCTTGTTTCCGGTCCAGGGAAGGCATGGCTTGGCAGTTCGGGCTGGACTGTTCTCATGAGGCACAGTGTCAGACTGATTTGCATATGGCCATGTCTGAACTGGGGTGGTGTGGAGTGCCAAAAAATGATGGATTTAGGCCCAGATCTCTGTACTGGGGTGAATGTATGACATTGTTTTGCATTCTGTCCATCAACTGTGGTTTTTGCATTCGTCACCCCGAGTAGGATGGGTATGCTCAGATGTGAGTCCCATGCTCTCCACACCACTGGATTCAAGCAAGCCGGGCTGAAGACGGCTGGAATGCCAGAAACCGGTCCTCGGAAGCTTGTTTCCGGTCCAGGGAAGGCATGGCTTGGCAGTTCGGGCTGGACTGTTCCCATGAGGCACAGGGTCAGGCTGATTTGCATATTTCCATGTCTGAACTGGGGTGGTGTGGAGTGCAAAAAAATGATGGATTTAGTTGCAGATCTCTATACTGGGGTGAATGTATGACATTGTTCTGCATTCTGTCCATCAACTGTGGTTTTTGCATTTGTCACCCCGAGTGGGATGGGTATGCTCAGACGTGAGTCCCATGCTCTCCACACCACTGGATTCAAGCAAGCTGGGCAGAAGACGGCTGGAATGCCAGAAACCAGTCCTCGGAAGCTTGTTTCCGGTCCAGGGAAGGCATGGCTTGGCAGTTTGGCTGGACTGTTCTCATGAGGCACAGTGTCAGACTGATTTGCATATGGCCATGTCTGAACTGGGGTGGTGTGGAGTGCCAAAAAATGATGGATTTAGGCCCAGATCTCTGTACTGGGGTGAATGTATGACATTGTTTTGCATTCTGTCCATCAACTGTGGTTTTTGCATTCGTCACCCCGAGTGGGATGGGTATGCTCAGACGTGAGTCCCATGCTCTCCACACCACTGGATTCAAGCAAGCCGGGCTGAAGACGGCTGGAATGCCAGAAACCGGTCCTCGGAAGCTTGTTTCCGGTCCAGGGAAGGCATGGCTTGGCAGTTCGGGCTGGACTGTTCCCATGAGGCACAGGGTCAGACTGATTTGCATATTTCCATGTCTGAACTGGGGTGGTGTGGAGTGCAAAAAAATGATCTATTTAGTTGCAGATCTCTATACTGGGGTGAATGTATGACATTGTTCTGCATTCTGTCCATCAACTGTGGTTTTTGCATTTGTCACCCCGAGTGGGATGGGTATGCTCAGACGTGAGTCCCATGCTCTCCACACCACTGGATTCAAGCAAGCCGGGCTGAAGACGGCTGTTATGCCAGAAACCAGTCCTCAGAAGCTTGTTTCCGGTCCAGGGAAGGCATGGCTTGGCAGTTCAGGCTGGACTGTTCCCATGAGGCACAGTGTCAGACTGATTTGCATATGGCCATGTCTGAACTGGGGTGGTGTGGAGTCCAAAAAAATGATGGATTTAGGCCCAGATCTCTGTACTGGGGTGAATGTATGACATTGTTCTCCACTCTGTCCATCAACTGTGGTTTTTGCATTTGTCACCCTGAGTGGGATGGGTATGCTCAGACGCGAGTCCCATGCTCTCCTTACCACTGGATTCAAGCAAGCCGGGCTGAAGACGGCTGAAATGCCAGAAACTGGTCCTCAGAACTTGTTTCTGGTCCAGGGAAGACATGGCTTGGCAGTTCGGGCTGGACTGTTCCCATGAGGCACAGGGTCAGACTGATTTGCATATGGCCATGTCTGAACTGGGGTGGTCTGAAGTGCAAAAATATTATGGATTTAGGCCCAGATCTCTGTACTGGGGTGAATGTATGACATTGTTCTGCATTCTGTCCATCAACTGTGGTTTTTGCATTTGTCACCCCGAGTGGGATGGGTATGCTCAGACGTGAGTCCCATGCTCTCCACACCACTGGATTCAAGCAAGCTGGGCTGAAGACGGCTGGAATCCCAGAAACCAGTCCTCGGAAGCTTGTTTCCGGTCCAGGGAAGGCATGGCTTGGCAGTTCGGGCTGGACTGTTCTCATGAGGCACAGTGTCAGACTGATTTGCATATGGCCATGTCTGAACTGGGGTGGTGTGGAGTGCCAAAAAATGATGGATTTAGGCCCAGATCTCTGTACTGGGGTGAATGTATGACATTGTTTTGCATTCTGTCCATCAACTGTGGTTTTTGCATTCGTCACCCCGAGTAGGATGGGTATGCTCAGACGTGAGTCCCATGCTCTCCACACCACTGGATTCAAGCAAGCCGGGCTGAAGACGGCTGGAATGCCAGAAACCGGTCCTCGGAAGCTTGTTTCCGGTCCAGGGAAGGCATGGCTTGGCAGTTCGGGCTGGACTGTTCCCATGAGGCACAGGGTCAGACTGATTTGCATATTTCCATGTCTGAACTGGGGTGGTGTGGAGTGCAAAAAAATGATGGATTTAGTTGCAGATCTCTATACTGGGGTGAATGTATGACATTGTTCTGCATTCTGTCCATCAACTGTGGTTTTTGCATTTGTCACCCCGAGTGGGATGGGTATGCTCAGACGTGAGTCCCATGCTCTCCACACCACTGGATTCAAGCAAGCTGGGCAGAAGACGGCTGGAATGCCAGAAACCAGTCCTCGGAAGCTTGTTTCCGGTCCAGGGAAGGCATGGCTTGGCAGTTCGGCTGGACGGTTCTCATGAGGCACAGTGTCAGACTGATTTGCATATGGCCATGTCTGAACTGGGGTGGTGTGGAGTGCCAAAAAATGATGGATTTAGGCCCAGATCTCTGTACTGGGGTGAATGTATGACATTGTTTTGCATTCTGTCAATCAACTGTGGTTTTTGCATTCGTCACCCCGAGTGGGATGGGTATGCTCAGACGTGAGTCCCATGCTCTCCACACCACTGGATTCAAGCAAGCCGGGCTGAAGACGGCTGGAATGCCAGAAACCAGTCCTCGGAAGCTTGTTTCCGGTCCAGGGAAGGCATGGCTTGGCAGTTTGGCTGGACTGTTCTCATGAGGCACAGTGTCAGACTGATTTGCATATGGCCATGTCTGAACTGGGGTGGTGTGGAGTGCCAAAAAATGATGGATTTAGGCCCAGATCTCTGTACTGGGGTGAATGTATGACATTGTTTTGCATTCTGTCCATCAACTGTGGTTTTTGCATTCGTCACCCCGAGTGGGATGGGTATGCTCAGACGTGAGTCCCATGCTCTCCACACCACTGGATTCAAGCAAGCCGGGCTGAAGACGGCTGGAATGCCAGAAACCGGTCCTCGGAAGCTTGTTTCCGGTCCAGGGAAGGCATGGCTTGGCAGTTCGGGCTGGACTGTTTCCATGAGGCACAGGGTCAGACTGATTTGCATATTTCCATGTCTGAACTGGGGTGGTGTGGAGTGCAAAAAAATGATCTATTTAGTTGCAGATCTCTATACTGGGGTGAATGTATGACATTGTTCTGCATTCTGTCCATCAACTGTGGTTTTTGCATTTGTCACCCCGAGTGGGATGGGTATGCTCAGACGTGAGTCCCATGCTCTCCACACCACTGGATTCAAGCAAGCCGGGCTGAAGACGGCTGTTATGCCAGAAACCAGTCCTCAGAAGCTTGTTTCCGGTCCAGGGAAGGCATGGCTTGGCAGTTCAGGCTGGACTGTTCCCATGAGGCACAGTGTCAGACTGATTTGCATATGGCCATGTCTGAACTGGGGTGGTGTGGAGTCCAAAAAAATGATGGATTTAGGCCCAGATCTCTGTACTGGGGTGAATGTATGACATTGTTCTCCACTCTGTCCATCAACTGTGGTTTTTGCATTTGTCACCCTGAGTGGGATGGGTATGCTCAGACGCGAGTCCCATGCTCTCCTTACCACTGGATTCAAGCAAGCCGGGCTGAAGACGGCTGAAATGCCAGAAACTGGTCCTCAGAACTTGTTTCTGGTCCAGGGAAGACATGGCTTGGCAGTTCGGGCTGGACTGTTCCCATGAGGCACAGGGTCAGACTGATTTGCATATGGCCATGTCTGAACTGGGGTGGTCTGAAGTGCAAAAATATTATGGATTTAGGCCCAGATCTCTGTACTGGGGTGAATGTATGACATTGTTCTGCATTCTGTCCATCAACTGTGGTTTTTGCATTTGTCACCCCGAGTGGGATGGGTATGCTCAGACGTGAGTCCCATGCTCTCCACACCACTGGATTCAAGCAAGCTGGGCTGAAGACGGCTGGAATCCCAGAAACCAGTCCTCGGAAGCTTGTTTCCGGTCCAGGGAAGGCATGGCTTGGCAGTTCGGGCTGGACTGTTCTCATGAGGCACAGTGTCAGACTGATTTGCATATGGCCATGTCTGAACTGGGGTGGTGTGGAGTGCCAAAAAATGATGGATTTAGGCCCAGATCTCTGTACTGGGGTGAATGTATGACATTGTTTTGCATTCTGTCCATCAACTGTGGTTTTTGCATTCGTCACCCCGAGTAGGATGGGTATGCTCAGACGTGAGTCCCATGCTCTCCACACCACTGGATTCAAGCAAGCCGGGCTGAAGACGGCTGGAATGCCAGAAACCGGTCCTCGGAAGCTTGTTTCCGGTCCAGGGAAGGCATGGCTTGGCAGTTCGGGCTGGACTGTTCCCATGAAGCACAGGGTCAGACTGATTTGCATATTTCCATGTCTGAACTGGGGTGGTGTGGAGTGCAAAAAAATGATGGATTTAGTTGCAGATCTCTATACTGGGGTGAATGTATGACATTGTTCTGCATTCTGTCCATCAACTGTGGTTTTTGCATTTGTCACCCCGAGTGGGATGGGTATGCTCAGACGTGAGTCCCATGCTCTCCACACCACTGGATTCAAGCAAGCTGGGCAGAAGACGGCTGGAATGCCAGAAACCAGTCCTCGGAAGCTTGTTTCCGGTCCAGGGAAGGCATGGCTTGGCAGTTCGGCTGGACGGTTCTCATGAGGCACAGTGTCAGACTGATTTGCATATGGCCATGTCTGAACTGGGGTGGTGTGGAGTGCCAAAAAATGATGGATTTAGGCCCAGATCTCTGTACTGGGGTGAATGTATGACATTGTTTTGCATTCTGTCAATCAACTGTGGTTTTTGCATTCGTCACCCCGAGTGGGATGGGTATGCTCAGACGTGAGTCCCATGCTCTCCACACCACTGGATTCAAGCAAGCCGGGCTGAAGACGGCTGGAATGCCAGAAACCAGTCCTCGGAAGCTTGTTTCCGGTCCAGGGAAGGCATGGCTTGGCAGTTTGGCTGGACTGTTCTCATGAGGCACAGTGTCAGACTGATTTGCATATGGCCATGTCTGAACTGGGGTGGTGTGGAGTGCCAAAAAATGATGGATTTAGGCCCAGATCTCTGTACTGGGGTGAATGTATGACATTGTTTTGCATTCTGTCCATCAACTGTGGTTTTTGCATTCGTCACCCCGAGTGGGATGGGTATGCTCAGACGTGAGTCCCATGCTCTCCACACCACTGGATTCAAGCAAGCCGGGCTGAAGACGGCTGGAATGCCAGAAACCGGTCCTCGGAAGCTTGTTTCCGGTCCAGGGAAGGCATGGCTTGGCAGTTCGGGCTGGACTGTTTCCATGAGGCACAGGGTCAGACTGATTTGCATATTTCCATGTCTGAACTGGGGTGGTGTGGAGTGCAAAAAAATGATCTATTTAGTTGCAGATCTCTATACTGGGGTGAATGTATGACATTGTTCTGCATTCTGTCCATCAACTGTGGTTTTTGCATTTGTCACCCCGAGTGGGATGGGTATGCTCAGACGTGAGTCCCATGCTCTCCACACCACTGGATTCAAGCAAGCCGGGCTGAAGACGGCTGTTATGCCAGAAACCAGTCCTCAGAAGCTTGTTTCCGGTCCAGGGAAGGCATGGCTTGGCAGTTCAGGCTGGACTGTTCCCATGAGGCACAGTGTCAGACTGATTTGCATATGGCCATGTCTGAACTGGGGTGGTGTGGAGTCCAAAAAAATGATGGATTTAGGCCCAGATCTCTGTACTGGGGTGAATGTATGACATTGTTCTCCACTCTGTCCATCAACTGTGGTTTTTGCATTTGTCACCCTGAGTGGGATGGGTATGCTCAGACGCGAGTCCCATGCTCTCCTTACCACTGGATTCAAGCAAGCCGGGCTGAAGACGGCTGAAATGCCAGAAACTGGTCCTCAGAACTTGTTTCTGGTCCAGGGAAGACATGGCTTGGCAGTTCGGGCTGGACTGTTCCCATGAGGCACAGGGTCAGACTGATTTGCATATGGCCATGTCTGAACTGGGGTGGTCTGAAGTGCAAAAATATTATGGATTTAGGCCCAGATCTCTGTACTGGGGTGAATGTATGACATTGTTCTGCATTCTGTCCATCAACTGTGGTTTTTGCATTTGTCACCCCGAGTGGGATGGGTATGCTCAGACGTGAGTCCCATGCTCTCCACACCACTGGATTCAAGCAAGCTGGGCTGAAGACGGCTGGAATCCCAGAAACCAGTCCTCGGAAGCTTGTTTCCGGTCCAGGGAAGGCATGGCTTGGCAGTTCGGGCTGGACTGTTCTCATGAGGCACAGTGTCAGACTGATTTGCATATGGCCATGTCTGAACTGGGGTGGTGTGGAGTGCCAAAAAATGATGGATTTAGGCCCAGATCTCTGTACTGGGGTGAATGTATGACATTGTTTTGCATTCTGTCCATCAACTGTGGTTTTTGCATTCGTCACCCCGAGTAGGATGGGTATGCTCAGACGTGAGTCCCATGCTCTCCACACCACTGGATTCAAGCAAGCCGGGCTGAAGACGGCTGGAATGCCAGAAACCGGTCCTCGGAAGCTTGTTTCCGGTCCAGGGAAGGCATGGCTTGGCAGTTCGGGCTGGACTGTTCCCATGAGGCACAGGGTCAGACTGATTTGCATATTTCCATGTCTGAACTGGGGTGGTGTGGAGTGCAAAAAAATGATGGATTTAGTTGCAGATCTCTATACTGGGGTGAATGTATGACATTGTTCTGCATTCTGTCCATCAACTGTGGTTTTTGCATTTGTCACCCCGAGTGGGATGGGTATGCTCAGACGTGAGTCCCATGCTCTCCACACCACTGGATTCAAGCAAGCTGGGCAGAAGACGGCTGGAATGCCAGAAACCAGTCCTCGGAAGCTTGTTTCCGGTCCAGGGAAGGCATGGCTTGGCAGTTCGGCTGGACTGTTCTCATGAGGCACAGTGTCAGACTGATTTGCATATGGCCATGTCTGAACTGGGGTGGTGTGGAGTGCCAAAAAATGATGGATTTAGGCCCAGATCTCTGTACTGGGGTGAATGTATGACATTGTTTTGCATTCTGTCAATCAACTGTGGTTTTTGCATTCGTCACCCCGAGTGGGATGGGTATGCTCAGACGTAAGTCCCATGCTCTCCACACCACTGGATTCAAGCAAGCCGGGCTGAAGACGGCTGGAATGCCAGAAACCGGTCCTCGGAAGCTTGTTTCCGGTCCAGGGAAGGCATGGCTTGGCAGTTCGGGCTGGACTGTTCCCATGAGGCACAGGGTCAGACTGATTTGCATATTTCCATGTCTGAACTGGGGTGGTGTGGAGTGCAAAAAAATGATCTATTTAGTTGCAGATCTCTATACTGGGGTGAATGTATGACATTGTTCTGCATTCTGTCCATCAACTGTGGTTTTTGCATTTGTCACCCCGAGTGGGATGGGTATGCTCAGACGTGAGTCCCATGCTCTCCACACCACTGGATTCAAGCAAGCCGGGCTGAAGACGGCTGTTATGCCTGAAACCAGTCCTCAGAAGCTTGTTTCCGGTCCAGGGAAGGCATGGCTTGGCAGTTCGGGCTGGACTGTTCCCATGAGGCACAGTGTCAGACTGATTTGCATATGGCCATGTCTGAACTGGGGTGGTGTGGAGTCCAAAAAAATGATGGATTTAGGCCCAGATCTCTGTACTGGGGTGAATGTATGACATTGTTCTCCACTCTGTCCATCAACTGTGGTTTTTGCATTTGTCACCCCGAGTGGGATGGGTATGCTCAGACGCGAGTCCCATGCTCTCCTTACCACTGGATTCAAGCAAGCCGGGCTGCAGACGGCTGGAATGCCAGAAACTGGTCCTCAGAACTTGTTTCTGGTCCAGGGAAGACATGGCTTGGCAGTTCGGGCTGGACTGTTCCCATGAGGCACAGGGTCAGACTGATTTGCATATTTCCATGTCTGAACTGGGGTGGTGTGGAGTGCAAAAAAATGATGGATTTAGTTGCAGATCTCTATACTCGGGTGAATGTATGACATTGTTCTGCATTCTGTCCATCAACTGTGGTTTTTGCATTTGTCACCCCGAGTGGGATGGGTATGCTCAGACGTGAGTCCCATGCTCTCCACACCACTGGATTCAAGCAAGCCGGGCTGAAGACGGCTGGAATGCCAGAAACCAGTCCTCAGAAGCTTGTTTCCGGTCCAGGGAAGGCATGGCTTGGCAGTTCAGGCTGGACTGTTCCCATGAGGCACAGTGTCAGACTGATTTGCATATGGCCATGTCTGAACTGGGGTGGTGTGGAGTCCAAAAAAATGATGGATTTAGGCCCAGATCTCTGTACTGGGGTGAATGTATGACATTGTTCTCCATTCTGTCCATCAACTGTGGTTTTTGCATTTGTCACCCCGAGTGGGATGGGTATGCTCAACGTGAGTCCCATGCTCTCCACACCACTGGATTCAAGCAAGCCGGGCTGAAGACGTCTGGGATGCCAGAAACCGGTCCTCAGAAGCTTGTTTCTGGTCCAGGGAAGGCATGGCTTGGCAGTTCGGGCTGGACTGTTCCCATGAGGCACAGGGTCAGACTGATTTGCATATGGCCATGTTTGAACTGGGGTGGTCTGAAGTGCAAAAAAATGATGGATTTAGGCCCAGATCTCTGTACTGGGGTGAATGTATGACATTGTTCTCCATTCTGTCCATCAACTGTGGTTTTTGCATTTGTCACCCCGAGTGGGATGGGTATGCTCAGACGTGAGTCCCATGCTCTCCACACCACTGGATTCAAGCAAGCCGGGCTGAAGACGGCTGGAATGCCAGAAACCGGTCCTCAGAAGCTTGTTTCTGGTCCAGGGAAGGCATGGCTTGGCAGTTCGGGCTGGACTGTTCCCATGAGGCACAGGGTCAGACTGATTTGCATATTTCCATGTCTGAACTGGGGTGGTGTGGAGTGCAAAAAAATGATGGATTTAGGCCCAGATCTCTGTACTGGGGTGAATGTATGACATTGTTCTGCATTCTGTCCATCAACTGTGGTTTTTGCATTCGTCACCCCGAGTAGGATGGGTATGCTCAGACGTGAGTCCCATGCTCTCCACACCACTGGATTCAAGCAAGCTGGGCTGAAGACGGCTGGAATGCCAGAAACCGGTCCTCGGAAGCTTGTTTCCAGTCCAGGGAAGGCATGGCTTGGCTGTTCGGGCTGGACTCTTCCCATGAGGCACAGGGTCAGACTGATTTGCATATGGCCATGTCTGAACTGGGGTGGTGTGGAGTGCAAAAAAATGATGGATTTAGGCCCCGAACTCTGTAATTGGGTAAATGTATGACATTGTTCTGCATTCTGTCCATCAACTGTGGTTTTTGCATTTGTCACCCAGAGTGGGATGGGTATGCTCAGACATGAGTCCAATGCTCTCCAAACCACTGGATTCAAGCAAGCTGGGCTGAAGACGGCTGGAATGCCAGAAACCAGTCCTCGGAAGCTTGTTTCCGGTCCAGGGAAGGCATGGCTTGGCATTTCGGGCTGGACTGTTCTCATGAGGCACAGTGTCAGACTGATTTGCATATGGCCATGTCTGAACTGGGGTGGTGTGGAGTGCCAAAAAATGATGGATTTAGGCCCAGATCTCTGTACTGGGGTGAATGTATGACATTGTTTTGCATTCTGTCCATCAACTGTGGTTTTTGCATTTGTCACCCCGAGTGGGATGGGTATGCTCAGACGTGAGTCCCATGCTCTCCACACCACTGGATTCAAGCAAGCCGGGCTGAAGACGGCTGGAATGCCAGAAACCGGTCCTCGGAAGCTTGTTTCCGGTCCAGGGAAGGCATGGCTTGGCAGTTTGGGCTGGACTGTTCCCATGAGGCACAGGGTCAGACTGATTTGCATATTTCCATGTCTGAACTGGGGTGGTGTGGAGTGCAAAAAAATGATGGATTTAGTTGCAGATCTCTATACTGGGGTGAATGTATGACATTGTTCTGCATTCTGTCCATCAACTGTGGTTTTTGCATTTGTCACCCCGAGTGGGATGGGTATGCTCAGACGTGAGTCCCATGCTCTCCACACCACTGGATTCAAGCAAGCCGGGCTGAAGACGGCTGGAATGCCAGAAACCAGTCCTCAGAAGCTTGTTTCCGGTCCAGGGAAGGCATGGCTTGGCAGTTCGGGCTGGACTGGTACCATGAGGCACAGTGTCAGACTGATTTGCATATGGCCATGTCTGAACTGGGGTGGTGTGGAGTCCAAAAAAATGATGGATTTAGGCCCAGATCTCTGTTCTGGGGTGAATGTATGACATTGTTCTCCATTCTGTCCATCAACTGTGGTTTTTGCATTTGTCACCCCGAGTGGGATGGGTATGCTCAGACGTCAGTCCCATGCTCTCCACACCACTGGATTCAAGCAAGCCGGGCTGAAGACGGCTGGAATGCCAGACACCGGTCCTCAGAAGCTTGTTTCTGGTCCAGGGAAGGCATGGCTTGGCAGTTCGGGCTGGACTGTTCCCATGAGGCACAGGGTCAGACTGATTTGCATATGGCCATGTCTGAACTGGGGTGGTCTGAAGTGCAAAAAAATGATGGATTTAGGTCTAGATCTCTGTACTGGGGTGAATGTATGACATTGTTCTGCATTCTGTCCATCAACTGTGGTTTTTGCATTTGTCACCCCGAGTGGGATGGGTATGCTCAGACGTGAGTCCCATGCTCTCCACACCACTGGAATCAAGCAAGCCGGGCTGAAGACGGCTGGAATGCCAGAAACCGGTCCTCAGAAGCTTGTTTCCAGTCCAGGGAAGGCATGGCTTGGCTGTTCGGGCTGGACTGTTCCCATGAGGCACAGGGTCAGACTGATTTGCATATGGCCATGTCTGAACTGGGGTGGTGTGGAGTGCAAAAAAATGATGGATTTAGGCCCAGATTTCTGTACTGGGGTGAATGTATGACATTGTTCTGCATTCTGTCCATCAACTGTGGTTTTTGCATTTGTCACCCAGAGTGGGATGGGTATGCTCAGACATGAGTCCAATGCTCTCCACACCACTGGATTCAAGCAAGCTGGGCTGAAGACGGCTGGAATGCCAGAAACCAGTCCTCGGAAGCTTGTTTCCGGTCCAGGGAAGGCATGGCTTGGCAGTTCGGGCTGGACTGTTCTCATGAGGCACAGTGTCAGACTGATTTGCATATGGCCATGTCTGAACTGGGGTGGTGTGGAGTGCCAAAAAATGATGGATTTAGGCCCAGATCTCTGTACTGGGGTGAATGTATGACATTGTTTTGCATTCTGTCCATCAACTGTGGTTTTTGCATTCGTCACCCCGAGTGGGATGGGTATGCTCAGACGTGAGTCCCATGCTCTCCACACCACTGGATTCAAGCAAGCCGGGCTGAAGACGGCTGGAATGCCAGAAACCGGTCCTCGGAAGCTTGTTTCCGGTCCAGGGAAGGCATGGCTTGGCAGTTCGGGCTGGACTGTTCCCATGAGGCACAGGGTCAGACTGATTTGCATATTTCCATGTCTGAACTGGGGTGGTGTGGAGTGCAAAAAAATGATGGATTTAGTTGCAGATCTCTATACTGGGGTGAATGTATGACATTGTTCTGCATTCTGTCCATCAACTGTGGTTTTTGCATTTGTCACCCCGAGTGGGATGGGTATGCTCAGACGTGAGTCCCATGCTCTCCACACCACTGGATTCAAGCAAGCCGGGCTGAAGACGGCTGTTATGCCAGAAACCAGTCCTCAGAAGCTTGTTTCCGGTCCAGGGAAGGCATGGCTTGGCAGTTCGGGCTGGACTGTTCCCATGAGGCACAGTGTCAGACTGATTTGCATATGGCCATGAATGAACTGGGGTGGTGTGGAGTCCAAAAAAATATTGGATGTAGGCCCAGATTTCTGTACTGGGGTGAATGTATGACATTGTTCTCCATTCTGTCCATCAACTGTGGTTTTTGCATTTGTCACCCCGAGTGGGATGGGTATGCTCAGACGTGAGTCCCATGCTCTCCACACCACTGGATTCAAGCAAGCCGGGCTGAAGACGGCTGGAATGCCAGAAACCGGTCCTCAGAACTTGTTTCTGGTCCAGGGAAGACATGGCTTGGCAGTTCGGGTTGGACTGTTCCCATGAGGCACAGGGTCAGACTGATTTGCATATGGCCATGTCTGAACTGGGGTGATCTGAAGTGCAAAAAAATTATGGATTTAGGCCCAGATCTCTGTACTGGGGTGAATGTATGACATTGTTCTGCATTCTGTCCATCAACTGTGGTTTTTGCATTTGTCACCCCGAGTGGGATGGGTATGATCAGACGTGAGTCCCATGCTCTACACACCACTGGATTCAAGCAAGCCGGGCTGAAGTTGGCTGGAATGCCAGAAACCGGTCCTCGGAAGCTTGTGTCCGGTCCAGGGAAGGCATGGCGTGGCAGTTCGGGCTGGACTGTTCTCATAAGGCACAGGGTCAGACTGATTTGCATATGGCCATATCTGAACTGGGGTGGTGTGGAGTGCAAAAAAATGATGGATTTAGTCCCCGAACTCTGTACTGGGGTGAATGTATGACATTGTTCTGCATTCTGTCCATCAACTGTGGTTTTTGCATTTGTCACCCCGAGTGGGATGGGTATGCTCAGACGTGAGTCCCATGCTCTCCACACCACTGGATTCAAGCAAGCCGGCTGAAGACGGTTGGAATGCCAGAAACCGGTCCTCGGAAGCTTGTTTCCGGTCCAGGGAAGGCATGGCTTGGCTGTTCAGGCTGGACTGGTCCCATGAGGCACAGGGTCAGACTGATTTGCATATGGCCATGTCTGAACTGGGGTGGTGTGGAGTGCAAAAAAATGATGGATTTAGACCCGAACTCTGTACTGGGGTGAATGTATGACATTGTTCTGCATTCTGTCCATCAACTGTGGTTTTTGCATTTGTCACCCAGAGTGGGATGGGTATGCTCAGACATGAGTCCAATGCTCTCCACACCACTGGATTCAAGCAAGCTGGGCTGAAGACGGCTGGAATGCCAGAAACCAGTCCTCGGAAGCTTGTTTCCGGTCCAGGGAAGGCATGGCTTGGCAGTACGGGCTGGACTGTTCTCATGAGGCACAGTGTCAGACTGATTTGCATATGGCCATGTCTGAACTGGGGTGGTGTGGAGTGCCAAAAAAATGATGGATTTAGGCCCAGATCTCTGTACTGGGGTGAATGTATGGCATTGTTTTGCATTCTGTCCATCAACTGTGGTTTTTGCATTCGTCACCCCGAGTGGGATGGGTATGCTCAGACGTGAGTCCCATGCTCTCCACACCACTGGATTCAAGCAAGCCGGGCTGAAGACGGCTGGAATGCCAGAAACCGGTCCTCGGAAGCTTGTTTCCGGTCCAGGGAAGGCATGGCTTGGCAGTTCGGGCTGGACTATTCCCATGAGGCACAGGGTCAGACTGATTTGCATATTTCCATGTCTGAACTGGGGTGGTGTGGAGTGCAAAAAAATGATGGATTTAGTTGCAGATCTCTATACTGGGGTGAATGTATGACATTGTTCTGCATTCTGTCCATCAACTGTGGTTTTTGCATTTGTCACCCCGAGTGGGATGGGTATGCTCAGACGTGAGTCCCATACTCTCCACACCACTGGATTCAAGCAAGCCGGGCTGAAGACGGTTGGAATGCCAGAAACCAGTCCTCGGAAGCTTGTTTCCGGTCCAGGGAAGGCATGGCTTGGCAGTTCGGGCTGGACTGTTCCCATGAGGCACAGTGTCAGACTGATTTGCATATGGCCATGTCTGAACTGGGGTGGTGTGGAGTGCAAAAAAACGATGCAGTTAGGCCTAGATCTCTGTACTGGGGTGAATGTATGACATTGTTCTGCATTCTGTCCATCAACTGTTGTTTT